>NW_027326404.1:0-300000 GCF_048164855.1 Canis lupus baileyi | reverse complement strand
ACACCCTAATAATACTGGGCTATTCCAACAAAACAAACAGACTAACTGGTTTTGGCTTACAGGCATTGGTTTGCAAAAACCACCAGCATATTATTTCATTTGGAATCTATAACCTTTTATGATAGATGCTGGACATATTAAGTATGTTTTTCTATATCCAAAGGCATTTTTCCCCAAATCCCATTGGTTCATACATAACTTTGTATTGAGTACCTGCTGTGTTGAAAGAACTTTACTGAATGCTGTAGTGTGATTAAAATCCTCAAATTTGGCCTCATATATCCGAGAGTTACGGGGACATCCTATTTTTGAGATTTTATTTATTTATTAAGTGTATAACTATGCATGATTTATGTTTATTTATTTTGATACAGGTCTATCCTGTAAATAAACTAGAACTCAAAAAATTCCCTGTCAGATTATTTGCCCTCCTAAAGCCAAAGCTTTTCCCTGAAGTATCCTGTAGAAGACATGAAACATAGACAAAAATAATTATAGTGCAAGATAAAAGTGAGACTTTAAGAGAATTATAGATAAAGTACTGTGGGAAATTAGAGGAGGAAAAGATTTCTTCCAGCTAGGTGTGTTATTAAAGGTATTTAATGCAGTTAGAATTAATCTTTCCTACGGCCCATGGTACTTGTTATACAGCATTAATCAATGTATTATATGGTAGCTATTTGTATATGTTCCCATCTTTCCCAGTATACTCTGAAATACACAAGAATGTCTTAGTCTTTATATTAACCAATCTCATGTTGCCCAAAAGTATCAGAGTCACCTGGGGGAACTTTTTAAAAATAAACTTCTCAACTCTATTTCTGGAGATTCTAATTTAATAGGCCTGGAGGGGTGATAGAGAATCTATTTTGAAAAGGCTTCTTTCATTTAATGACTCTGATTATCAGCCCCATTTGGAACCTCCTGCCCTAGAGCACCTAGTATATAGTATGCTCTCAATAAATTCTTGTCACATTATATGAGCAGAGCTGTGACTTAGTAAGATTAATAAGACTCCAGTGTGTAGGATGAATTAGAGTGGAAAATATCCTAGAGGCAAGGAAGTCCTATTACTGATGTCCAGCTAAAAGATTAAGCAGCCTGAAACTAGGGTAAAGGCCACAGGAAAGGAGAGAACCAAATGAGAAACATTGAAAAGGTAGAATCTGCAGAATTAGATGATACTTGATATAATGCACTAGTTCCCAAACATAGTGTGCCTAAGACTTAGATGGGATGTTTGTTTAAAAAGCAGGTTGCGACTCTCCTGTGAAATCCTAGTTAGTCCAGGGTGAGGCACTGAATCTGCATTTTTAACAACCCTGACTCATGATTTTTATTTAGGTTGTTTAATCTTTTAATTTAAGACCTCAATTTAAGAACACATTGATCTGTGGACCATTGTAAGAAGGAAGTTTAAAAAAATCTAAAGATTAAATCTTGAGTGAAAGGGAAGATGATAAGCCATTAATAGACACTCGGTATTTGGTTTAGAGGGAAATGAAGTTCATCTATGGAGCTATTTAACAGGAAGAAATTCAGTGTGAGAGCCTGGGAAAGGTACAGGGTGAAGAAAAATTTGGAAAACCCTTGTGATAAAAACAAAGATTCCTGAGAGAGAGAGAGAGAGAAAGGAAAAAGAAGAGAGTCATGGAGAAAATTGGGGCATTAGTTTTCTTAGAGATCTTGAGATGAAGGAGGCAACATATGAAAGAGAAGGTGGAGAGAACACTTGGAAAAACCAAAACCAAGAGTCTTAAATAAAGAATATATCGTCGAGTGTGGATGAGAACTACAAGGGTTATGGGGTGAACGTGAAGATCTATTTGGTACCCTTTAATAGAGGGGGTTTTACACAACTGTGTGGTTGGTATGAGTTGAAAAATAAATGATGGCAAGAAAATTTAAGCTAGGGATGATTAGGCATAATTTACAATGTGAAGAAAAAAATATCTACACCCCCATGTTCACAGGATTATTTACAATAACCAAGACAGGGAAACAACCTAAGTGTCCATCAAAAGATGAATGGATAAAAATGCTGTGATATACACACACAGTAAAATATTAGCCATAAAAAAGCAAAACAAGGAAATCCTGCCATTTGTAGCAACAGAGATGGACCTTGAAGGTATTAGGCTATGTGAAATAAGTTGGAGGGTGACAGATACTGTATGATCTCACATGTGGAGTGTAAAAACAAAGCTCAAAAAAGAGGTCAGGTTTGTTGTTATGAGAGGCGGGGGAGGGGAGGTACCCCGGTAGGGGAAGTACAAACTTCTAATGGTAGATAAATAGTAATAGGGATGTAATGTACCTTTTATGTTGATTATAGTTTGCATTGCTATATGATACATGTGAAGTTAAGAGTGTAAATCCTAAGACTTCTCATCACAAGGAACTTTTTTGTTTTTTGCTTATTGTATCTATATAAGATGATAGATGAGAACTAAACATTATGGTAATCTTTTCACAATATATGTAGGTCAGACAATTATGTTGTACACCCTAAACTTGTACAGTGGTGTATACCAATTATATCTCAATGAAACTGGAGAAAAGAAATGAGATTGTCATTATGTGAAAGAGGTAACTGAGGAAGATACTTAAAATCTGTTAGAGATTTCCATTTTTTGTAACAATAAAAAATAATTCTTAAGAGCAGGATCAAATGAAATAAAGAAATAAAAGGGCCATGATAATACTAAAAGTAAACATGCATCATTAGGATAACATAGATTTTTTTTCAAACTTTTTATATAAATTAATTCTAGTTAGCATACAGTATATTATGAGCTTTAGGGGTAGAATTTAGTGATTCATTAGTTGATTGTAACACCTAGTCCTCATTATATCAAGTGCCCTCCTTAATGCCTATCACCCAATTATCCCAGCCCCCCAACCACTTCCCCTCCAGTAACCTTCAGTTGTGTTTCCTATAGTTAAGAGTCTCTTATGGTTTGCCTTCCTCTCTGTTTTAGTCTTATTTTTCCTTCCTTTCCCCTATGGTCATCTGTTTTGTTTCTTAAATTCCACATATGAATGAAATCATATGGTATTTGTCTTTTTCTGAGTTATTTCACTTAGCGTAATACACGCTAGTTCCATCCACATTGCAAATGCCAAGATTTCATTCTTTTTGATGGCTGAGTAATATTCCATTATGTGAATGTATGTATGTATGTATATATCACATCTTCTTTATCCATTTATCTGCCAGTAGACATCTGGGCTCTTTCCATAGTTTGGTTATTATGGACATTGCTGCTATCAGCACTGGGGTGCATGTGCCCTTTCAAATCACTATGTTTGTATTCTTTGGATAAATACCTACTAGTGCAATTACTGAGTTGGAAGGTAACTCTATTTTTAACTTTTTGAGGAACCTCTATACTGTTTTCCAGAATGTACCCGTTTGCATTCCCACCAATAGCTTAAGAGGGTTCTCCTTTCTCCACATCCTCACCAACATCTCTTGTTTCCGGAGTTGTTCATTTAGCCTTTCTGACCAGTGTGAGATGGTATTTCATGTGGTTTTGATTTGTATTTCCTTGATGCCTAGTGATGTTGAGCATTTTTTCATGTGTCTGTTAGACATTTGTATGTAATGTCTTCTTTGGATATATGTTCATGTTTTCTGTCCATTTCTTTACTGGATTTTTTTGTTTTTTTGAGTGTTGAGTTTGGTAAGTTCTTCATAGATTTTGGATACTAACCCTTTATCAGAAATGTCTGCAAATATCTTCTCCTATTCTGTGGGTTGCCTTTTAGTTTTGCTATTTCCTTTGCTGTGCAAAAGCTTTTTATCTTGATGAAGTCCCGTATTTCATTTTTGCTTTTGTTTCTCTTGCCTTTGGAGATGTGTTTAGCAAGAAGTTCATCTGCAGCTGAAGTAGAAGAGGTTGCTGCCTGTGTTCTCTAGGATTTTGATGGATTCCTGTCTCACATTTAGATATTTCCATATAAAAAAATCTGTTTGAGGGCACCTGGGTTGCTCAGGGGTTGAGCATCTGCCTTTGGCTCAGGTTGTGATCTCAGAGTCCTGGGATCAAATCCTGTGACTGGGATCAAGCCCTGGGATCAAATCCTCTGCTTAGGTCTCTGCCTCTCTCTATGCTCTCCCTGTGTCTCTCATGAATAAATAAATCTTAAAAAAAAAATCTGTTTGCTACTATGAACTTTGCTTGATATGTAAATAATTTTATTAAGAAACTTAAGAAATTGAACTCCAATAAAAAAATAATAAATAAATAGCATTCTGGCATGGCAAGAAAAAAAAGAAACAAGATATTGAAATATTTTTTTAGTTTCTATTTCTGTAAAATCTATAAAACTGAAAAGATACAGGGGCGCCTGCATACATGGCTCAGTTGGTTACACCTATGCCGTCGGCTCAGGTCATGATCTCTGGATCTTGAGATCGACCCCCACGTTGGGCTTTCGGCTCAGAGGGGGACCTATTTGTCCCTCTCCCTTTGCCTGCTGCTTCACCTGCTTACAAACACCCGTACTCCCTCTCTCTCTGTTGAATAAATGAATAAATCTTAAAAAAAAAAAAATAGAGACCATAGAAACAATTGAAGAAAACAGCAAGACATGGTTTAGAATGAAATTCATTGAAGAAGAAAAATCCCCCTAAAAATAACTCACTTAGTAGAAATTTTCTTGATTTTGTACCATCTCCTTTTTGTCATAGAGAAATGTTATAGTATGTCTCATTAGAAGCATTTTTTAAATATCTGTAATACAGGCAACTAATAGAACATATATATTTATAAATAACCATGACATACGGTAAAATCATAACTATATGAAGAATGAGCCATTATATCGATATATAAATTTTCATGTTAAAATCCTATTTTTAGAAAGGTTTCTTAAAAAAAATAAAAAGGTTTCGTAAATAAGGCTGTTAATATTTGTCAATGTATTTTGTAAGAATATTTTTAAATTGGTGTGTTTAAGTTAAATTTAATTACTGATGTGGTTGAATTTAACTCTGTCATCTTGATACTTGTTTTCTATATGTCCCCTGTATTCTCTGTTCTTTCATTCCTCTTCTCCTATGTTCTTTTAGGTTAATCGAGTATTTTTTCGGTTTCTATTCTATCTCCTCATTTGTCTGCTTGGTCATATATACTTGTGTTGTAATTTAATAGGATCCTTTAGAAATGAAATATACGTACTTAAATTATCACAGTCTACCTTGGATTAGTGTTATACTACTTCACTTATAACTTCCCTTACAGCAATGTAATTTTATATACTTCCCTCTCATTCTTTGTACTAATTTTGTCATTATTTTTACATCTATACTTTCTATAAGCTCAAAAATACATATTGCTATTTTTGCTCTAAACAATTAACTGACTTTTAAAAAATTGTGGTAAAATAACATAAAACTTACCATCTTAATCATCTTTTTAAGTTTGTATTTCAGTAGTGTTAAGTACATTGACATTGTTCTGCAACTAATCCCTAGATCTCTTTTCATCTTGCAATATTGAAACTCTATACCAATTAAGCCACAGTTCCCCATTCCCTTTCCCACAAGTACCTGACATTTCTGCTTTCTGTCTCCATGAATTTGACTACTGTAGGTACCTTGTGTATAGAACCCATACAGTATTTGTCTTTTTGTGACTGGCCTATTTCATTTAGCATTATGTCCTCAAGGTTCATCTTTGTTGGAGCACGTGTGAGGATTTCCTTTATTTTCTTTTTTTAATTAAAAAAATTATTACTTTTAATTCCACTGTAATTCTATACATTACCCAGTGCTCATCATAAGTGTACTCTTATTTCACCCATCCTTGTACCCACCTCCCCTCTGGTGCCATCAGTTCCCTATAGTTAAGAGTCTGTTTTTTTGTTCCTTTTTTCTTTGCTTGTTTGTTTCTTATATTCCACATGTGAGGGAAATCATATAGTATTGGTCTTTCTCTGACTAGCTTATTACACTTGCCATTATACCTTTTAGATCCATCCATGTTGTTGTAAATAGAAGGATTTCATTCTATTTTATGGCTTAGTAATATTCCATTTTGTGTGTGTGTGTGTGTGTGTGTGTATATACCACATCTTTTTAACTCATTCATATATTATTAGAAACTTGGGCTCCATAATTTGACTCTTGTAAATAATGTTGCAGTAAACCTAGGGGTACATGTATCTTTTCCAATTGATGTTTTCTTATTTTGGGGGTAAATACCTGGTAATGGAATTACTGGATCACAAGGTAAATCTATTTTGAATTTTTTGAGGACCCTCCATACTGTTTTCCATTTGAGCTGCTCCAGTTTGCATTCCTACCAACAGTGCACAAGGGTTCCTTTTTCTCTGCAACTTGACCAACACTCGTTTCTAGTATTTTTTTTTGTAGCCATTCTGACAGGTGTGTGATGATACCTCATTGTGGTTTTGATTTGCATTTTCCTGTTGATGAATGATGTTGAGCATCTTTTCATGTGTATGTTGGTCATCTCTGTGTCTTCTCTGAAGAAATATTTATTCAAGTCTTTAGCCCATTATTAATTGGTTTATTTTTGGTGCTGAGTTGTAGAAGTTCTGTATATATTTTGGATACTAACCCTTTATTGGATATATCATTTGCAAATATATTCTCCCATTCAGTAGATGTCTTTTAGTTTGTTGACCTTCCTTTGCTGTGTTAGAAGCTTTTTATTTTGATGTAGTCCCAATAGTTTATTTTTGTTTTATTTCCCTTCCCTTAGGAGACATATCTAAGAAAAAGTTGTCTGGCTGATGTCAGAGAAGTTTCTGGCTTTGTTCTCTTCTAGGATTTTACTGATTTCCTGTCTTACATTTAGGTCTTTAATATATTTTGAATTAAGTTTGTGTATAGTATAAGGAAGCAGTCCACATTCATTGTTTTGCAGATAGCTGTCCAGTTTTACCAACACCATTTGTTGAAGAGACTGTCTTTTTCCCATTACATATTCTTATCTCCTTTGTCAAAGATTAACTGGCCATATAATTGTGGGATTATTTCTGGGCTCTCTGTTCTATCGAACTGTGTATCTATTTTTGTGCCAATACCATACCATTTTGGTTATTACAGCTTTGTAGTATCTCTTAAAATCTGGGATTGTGATATCTCCAATTTTGTTCTTTTTCAATATTGCTTTGGCTATTCGGGGTCTTGGGTGGTTCCATACAAATTTAGGGTTTTTTTACATTTTTTTAAAGATTTTATTTATTTATCATGAAAGACAGAGAGAGAGAGAGAGAGAGAGGGACAGAGACACAGGCAGAGAGAGAAGCAGGCTCCATGCAGGGAGCCTGACGTGGGACTCGATCCAGGGTCTTCAGGATCACACCCTGGGCTGCAGGCGGCGCTAAACCGCTGCGCCACTGGGGCTGCCCGGTTCCATACAAATTTAGGATAATTTTTTATTTCTGTGAAAAATGCTATTGATATTTTGATAAGGGTATATTTTCTAAGAAATTGCTGCTTACTGTGTTGTATGCAGCTATGTTTTGAAAAACAAAAAATAAAAACATACTTCTTAGAATGTGGAAAGAATTAGATAATATTATTTCAAAAATAAGTTCTGGACTTTTAATACAACTGTATAAAAGTAAGGAATGTGATGGGCATGAAAATGTAGTGCTTAGATTTCCTGCTATGGGAAACATAAATGACTGATGACCCCATCTGCTGCCTTTTAGACCCAATCTCAAATTCATGCCAAGGCCAGGATTCCCAAGTGATCCTTCCAGACAATGACTGTATATGGGTGTTGTAAAGCGGGTCCTTTCCAATTAGATGCAGGACTCCTTTACTGGCATACTTTGACTCAAGGACTTCCCACTGACTGAGCCAAAACTTACTTAGAACTGTGCTGCAGTCTGATGCTCTTCCCACCTGGCCTCCTTCTTCCCTTTTTCCTTCACAGCCTGGAGGCTCTCTTACCTTCCTTTGCTCCCTTCTCATCACCTATTATAAGCAAATCCCCAAATCTTTTGCTTACCTAATCCTATTTGGATATGCTTGTTAGAAGACCTAAACCATTACAGAAACACAGACCTGACATACTACTGACAGAAAATGGACCAAAATGATGACTTACAGGAAAAGAAATATCCTTACAGAAAAATTCCAAATAATGTGTGTATATACTCTCTCCTTTTTAGGAGCTAGGGCTTAATTCTACTCCCTTCCAATGTGGGGTTCATTGCTTCCAATGAATAGAGAAGTATCTACCAGCAGCCTCCCCCTTTATTTTATTATTTTTTTAAAGATTTATTTATTTACTTATTCATTCATTCATTCATTCATTCATGATAGACATAGAGACAGAAAGAGAGAGGCAGAGACACAGGCAGAGGGAGAAGCAGGCTCCATTCCAGGAGCCCGACGCGGGACTTGATTCCGGGTCTCCAGGATCACGCCCTGGGCCAAAGGCAGGCGCCAAACCACTGAGCCACCCAGGGATCCCCAGCCTCCTCCTTTAAAAAACCATCCCCGACTCCACACAGACACAGGAACCTTTTTAGACATTTTTTCATAATGCCCCCCTCACCCAGGTGAAATTTTATTACCATAAATACACTGTATATCTCTTTATGTACTATTTATATATCCACTATTTTATGCATGAAAAGAGTTAAATTTTTTTTGCCTGCAGGAATGAGTTTTTACTTCCTTGAGGATGTTATAATACCCCCCCACTGAGAATGCATAGAAGAGTATGGAAAGGGAAAATTTCTAACTTGCTGTGAAGAAATCTAGCAGACACCACCTTAACCAAGTTATCAAAGTTAGCATCACCAGTGATAAATACTGCTAATACCATATACTCCTAGTATGATACAGTGAGAAGGATATCTTGCCTTTGTAGGAGTCTTCTCCAGAAAACATAACCCCTGTCTTATTACAATAAAATGTCCAACAAACCCAGATTGAGGGACATTTTACTAAATATCTGACCAGCATGCTTCATAAGTGTCAATGGAATAAAAAACAAGGGAAGACTGAGAAATTGTCACAGATCATTCGAGACTAAGGAAACATAACTACTAAATGCAATGTGGTATCCTAGATCCTTGCACAGAAAAAGATCACTGGACAGACATGGGTGGAATGTGAATGAAATCTGTAGTTAATAGTGTTATATCAATGTTAACTTCTTAGTTTTGACAAATGTACCATGGTTTTTTTTTTTTTTTAAGATTAATTTATTTATTTATGAGAGAGACGGAGAGAGAGAGAGGCAGACACACAGGAAGCCTGATACGGTACTCCATCCCAGACCCCAGGATCATGCCCTGAGCCGAAGGTAGACGCTCAACTGCTGAGCCACCCAGGTGTCACTCTACCGTGATTTTTAAAGATAATATTAGGGAAAGCTGGGGAAAAGGTAAGAGGGAACTGACTCTACTATCTTTGTAACTTCTCTGTAAATCTCAAATTGTTACAAAATTAAAAGTTTAATAAAGGAGTGTTCAAAGAATGAAGATCATCTATCTCTATGAAATAATGGCACGAGTATTAAAAGAGAACTAAATATAGATTGTTAGAATCATAAATATTAAGCTAATCTGAAAATGTGAGTTTTGTAGATATATTAGTAAGTGAAAAAATATAGGGGATGTAGTATTTCTCAAATTAGTGAAGCCGTGATGCAGTGTCTCATGACATCTGTGCACAATTAATTCAAGTTGTCCTGGATATAAACAGAGTCAGATGTATTCAAACCTGGCTGGAGAACCATAAAAAATATTGATAAAGCATAAAAGGAAATGTATCAAATTGGCGAATATGTCTAGGTGCTGCAAGGATCAGTGTTACGTCCTGTCTTACCTAGGTGCTGCATTAATGATGTAGAAAAGAGAGGAAAAAGCATATTAATGAAATTCACAGATTATATTAAATTGCAAATAGCAGTAAGGGCAGCAAAGCAATATAAAAGTATGCAGAGAACTTAGACATGTGGAGTGGAGACAAGATGAGATTCTACCCCTCTAAAATAGAAACTACTACTGCATTAGGAGAAAAACAATAAAGCAGAATAGGTATTAAAAGGAATTGCGATCTGAAAGTCATCAAATGGTCAAAAGGACCTCAAAGTGAAAATGAATATTAAAGTAGATAGAAATTTATGATATAGTGATTTTGAAGATTATGGCTGCATATACTACATACCACAAAGAGAGGATAGCATGGTCTGTTCTTCAGACCTCCAGTAAAACGACATCTGGAAGACAGAATTCGTTTTGTGTCAAGTTGGTACCTAACTACCATTGACAAAATAGAAGTAGTAATAAAAATGATTAAGCCTTAGAACATGGCTGACAAGTATGTTTATCTTCAGCAAATTATACTGAGTTTTTTCACCAGTCTTTCCATTCATAACTACTGATTCTAATTCATATCCCACATAGGTGACCCTTTGTCAAACACACAACTTATACTAAGCCTCAGAGAACCTTACCTCTTTTTAACCTTCTCCCTTGTTTCTCCAATTAAATTTACAAATTCTTTGTAATTTCTCATTTTCATTAAGATTAAATTAAATTAATATAGCCTTTCTTGATTACTTACTAAAACTGACTGAAGCTTAAGTCACATCTACATCCCAATGATGCAAGCCTTGTTTGCAAATGCATGCATATGCTCCTACCAGCAGCTATAAAACAGAGCATAAACTAGAGTAACATCTGAGAAGTGTGTTGTACTTGAGACCTTACTGAATAACAACTTTAAGAAAAAAAAACCACATAGATCAGAATTCTAGTAGCAGTGCAATATTCCAGTGATCACAGCATATATCAGGAAACCCCAAGGCATTATCACCTGTTGGCAAGGAGTCATTCAGAATAATATATGAAGAAATCTCTCTTCTAGATGACTACATATACTTATTAAGTATAACATAATAGATGCTTTTGAAAAAACTTTCCCAGTACAAAAAAAGTCTATGAATTTTTATTTTTATGGTTTAAGAGTATGTATTTCTTTAACATCTGTATGAAAAAAATGTATAATCCTAAGGGCATACATAATATTTAGGCTCAGTAGATTACAACAAACAAAATATTTATGAGAATCAGTGAGTTAGAAGAAATATGTGAGATCTTGTCTCAACCCCCTCTTCTTTTATATATAGTCATAGTGGGCACAGAGATGAAGGAAGGAATACCCCGCATAGTTGGGGAAAGGATACTACACAATAAATTGATGTTGTTTTTTTTTGTTTGTTTTTTTTTTTTTTTTAGTGCTCGATGTTGTATTTTTAAGAAACTGAGGAGAATCCTACATTGGATGGGAGGCTGGATCAAATGAATTCTAAGGTTCTTCTCCATGCATTGAGGATATTTGTGTTAATTATATGGCTGCTTGGATGCCTACAGAGTACACACATGATATGGTTGTCTCAAGATCTTTATAAAACTAAACAATATCATCTATTCTCCTTTTTCAGCAAAGCTTCTTACTGTAGAGATATAGCTCTACATATAAAATATATACATATATATATAAAACAAGAATGTATAAAGAACAAGAACTGTTCCCTCAGTTCAGGCTCTAGATGCCTAGGTGTTATACTTGGTTATTAAATTATTTGTTATTGGACAACCCAGCCTTAACTCTCATAAAATACAGAACCCTAAACACCAGAAGTGTAGGGAGGTTAAAAGACTAGATATAAGCACATTTATCATTAATTCTTTGAAAAACGTTGTGACAGGAAGTAAAAAGGGACTTGATAATTCTGTACCTGAAATAATTCATATTGTTCAGTATTTTCTTAGACACTTCTGTGACAAACTCCAAAAAGTTGCCTTCTTTATATTCTTCGAGGTAACCTGGTCATTATTTTTTCATGACTCATGTGTCAGAGGTATAGCTGTCATTTCTACAGTCACTTCAACAATAGATAGTAAAACTGATCATGTCCACTGACTTAAAGCATACAAGAATCTAGTTTACTATTGATATTAAACATCTAATTTTTGCTCATCTACAACTTAGTATCTTTAGAAAGCCACATATGCCTCGAAATATTCTTGTCATCTGGATGCTATTTGTTACCATTTCTTGATTTTTATTTAGGTCTTAACATCTTCATCTCTCTTAGAAGCTGAGACTAGATCCTTGGCCATGAGTTCTTTGGTGCCTAGGATATCTTTTTATTTTTAAATCTTTTGCAGTGGTATAGCCAGCGTATTGGGAATCATTTTGAATATTTGTGGCTGAGAAGGGCTTCTAATAATTTCCCAGATATTCATGAGAGACACAGAGAGAGAGAGAGGCAGAGACACAGGCAGAGGGAGAAGCAAGCTCCATGCAGGGAGCCTGACTTGGGACTTGATCCTAGGTCTCCAGGATCACACCCTAGACTGAAGGCAGCGCTAAACCGCTGAGCCACTGGGGCTGCCCCCCAGATATTCTTCATGAAAACAATAGACTTGAATTCTGACCCTTACCAACTTCCTGTATTTTTATCAAATGATTTTTATAATCACAAAACAGAAAAATAACGTGAGCAATAGAACAAAGTATTTGTTATAGTCAAATGCAAAGTTGATTAAACGGTAAGGAGATTAACTTATTTGGGTTTTTGTTTGTTTGCACCAGCAAGATTTTATTTCATTTTGCAAAGTTGCAGATTTTTCTGGACTTCTCTTTAATGATTTTATCATGGTGAGTGCTAGATTTCTCATATTGGCTCTACCACCTAGAAACATCTCTGAATGTAAGTTCCAAGTAGACTTCCTGATTATTCAGATTTCATCCTAAGACTGTTGACTTCTAACTCTCCCATAATAAACCAATCAAAATCCACCCTCTAAGAAATCTTTAGATTTCTTGGTTTCATTCATTGTGTAGCTAGTTATCATGGTCTATTTTCATCATTCTTCTTGCTTTGCCCCGGCTGTCATCACCTGTGATCAATTGATATTTATATAGACATGAATTGAAGTAACCTCACAGAACTCTGACACCTTTAAATAAATTCTGTATTGCTAAATATTTTGTATTTGTAAACTACAATCTATATATAGGTTTTGGTTAAAGGTAACATACGTTTATTTCTAACATGCTTACTACTACCAACATATAATAAGAGTTCTGGATTCTTTATAATTGCACGAAAAGGAGAAATATTCTTATTTTGCTACTATAGTAATTCTGAAGATGTTCAACAAAGTTGTAAAACTTGAGTCTTCAACATAGTGGTGAAAAGAATATGTACACACACACATGTACGAATATAACTTAGTAAGGTTTAGGGAAAAAAGAGCTAGTATGACTTATCTCAGGAAATTTGCTGCTAGACCTGGAATTTTTGGATTCCAGTGTTGATTTTTAATGTTGATTTTGATAGAATATGTTATTTTTGCACTCTAAATATAGTCAGGTTACTATGGTTGTAAGAAATATTCTTTATGACATAATCATAAAGTACAAGAAGCATAAGATTTACCGTACATTGTTATACCTGCAGCTCTACCAGCATGGTATTCAGCTTCCAAAAGTAATGCCAAGCCAAGCAGGTTTTATGGGAGAGAGTGTTTGTCTGCCATACTTCAAGTCTTAAAAAGTTTAACTTCCTATGCATCTGTCATTCATAATATATGTAAATTTTCTGAGTTACCAGGCTCTACTGCTTTTTAAGGTAATGAATTACTTGTGTTTATCAGGAGCCATCATTGTTACCTAAATTTACGTTAACTTACCTTATAGACGGGTTGTAGATTCTTAAAGGTATTATTAAGGACCACTTGGAAGATGATGGGGAGTATTTTCTTGTTATTCTTATGAAAGTTAGGATTATTGATTGCTGCCTTTTGTATAGTTATTTTAGGAATTCATCATTTTAAAGATAAGATTACAATTTCACTTTAACAAATGGGTAATTTATTCTGAGTCTGGCTCCTCCAGTTTTGTCTTTATCTTTTAAATTACTCTATTGTGCTATCTCTTATGAGAATATTCCTAAGAATTTTTTCCTAATCTCAGATTATTGTCCCTTATATTTCATACTTTTATTTAAGGTAACAAAATATTAAAATAAGTGTAGAATTGTCCTAATTATAGCATTAGATTTCCATGTTTTCTTGTTTTATTTTTGTCATTCACCTATCCTAATCATGGAATGAGAGCTCTATAATTCTTATTTTTTATCATTGTAATCTCCTTCCCATGCTATGCAGGAAAAAAGGAAGCAGTCTGCTAAACCATGAATACAAAATGTACAACCATTTAGATAATTTGGAAAACTTCATCTGGTGTTTATCCTCTAATCCTTTCATCATAATTTGAATTCATTGTTACTGTTACTTTCCTTTGCAGTGGTGTTGACATTTAGAGAGGTATTTATAATAGAATTTGCAGTATCTTTTAAATTGGTGTCCCCATATAGATTTCGGACACATGCTTGAGTACTCCAAATATCTCTAAATACCAGCTTAAATGTTTTCCTTTTTCTTCTTGACTCCTTTTTCCCCCTTAGCTACTCTATCTTTTCACAAAATTTGGATAAGAATAATCAAGAGTCACATCTTTTTCTTGTTCATAAAACCTAATGGTTGGATTTGTGTTCCATTAACTTAAAACAAATGAGTTAATGTTTATTTTAGACACTGATAAAGAGGGAAAGTAATGTAGGGTTTAATTCTATTTATTACTGTTTTTCTATTATCATTGCTTTTACCATAGATCACTATTCTTTATTCCCAACCTATTCATCAAATTCTAACATGTGGTATGATGAACTTTACATTCACTGTCTTTTGCACTGAATTCGTTGCAACTGCAGGTAATCAGCAATATGTAATCAAAATGAAATAGACTTCAGTGTCACCTTTATAGACTCATATAGAAACCATACCATAATTTATTTTCTTGGAGTTTATTCAGTGTCATAAATTTTTAGAAATGATAATTTGGTATTGAAAAATGCCTGATAATATCCAAATATTCTTTTAAAAAATTGAAACAGTTGATATACAATATTATATCAGTCTCAAGTGTACAACATAATAATGCAAAACTTCTGTATATTAAAAAATGCTCACTAAAATAAGTGTAGTTACCACCTGTCATCATAAAAAGTTCTTTTTTTTTTACTAGAAATATTTGTTCTTTTTAATCAGCTATTGAAAAAGTTCTTAAAATAAGGGGCACCTAGGTGGCTCAGTGGTTGAGCATCTATCGGTTTTTGGCTTGGGTCGTGATCGCGAGGTCCTGGGATCGAGTCCTGCATTGGGTTCCCCCCCAGGGATCCTGTGTCTCCTTCTGCCTATGTCTCTGCCTCTGTGACTTTCATGAATGAATGGATAAAATCTTTTTTAAAAAAGTTCTTAAGATATTATTGACTGTAGTCTCTATGCTATATTGTTCATCCCCACGACTTATTTTATAATTGAAGTTTGTGTCTCTTGGTCCCCTCACCTCTCTTGCCTATCTGCCAACCCTTTGCCCTCTAGCAACCACCAGTTTGTTCTCTGTATTTATGGGTTTGTTGTTAATTTGTTTTATTTCTTAGATTCCACATAAAAGCAAAATTATATGGTATCTGCCTTTCTCTGCCTAACTTATTTCATTTAGCACAATACCCTCTAAATCCATCCTTATTGTCGCAAATGACAAGATCTCATTCTTTTCTATGCTGAGTAATATTCCATTGTGTATATATACCACATATTCTTTTTTTTTTTTTAAAGATTTTATTTATTCATGAGAGACACAAAGAGAGGCAGAGACATGGGCAGAGGGAGAAGCAGGCTCCCTGCGGGAAGCCCAATGAGGGGCTCGATCCAAGGATCCCAGGATCGCAACCTGAGCCAAAGGCTGACATTCAACCACTGAGCCACCCAGGTGCCCCTATACCATATATTCTTTACCCATTCATCTGTCAATGGATATTTGGATTGTTTCCATGTCATGACTATTGCAAATGATGCTGCAATAAACATACGGGTTCATATATCTTTTCAAGTTAGTGTTTTTGTTTTCTTTGGGTAAATACCCAGTAGTGGAGTTACTGGATCATATGGTATTAATATTTTTTAATTTTTTGAGAAACATTATGCTGTTTTCCACAGTGGTTGCCCAATTTACATTACCACCAGCAGTAAAGAGGGTTCCTTTTTCTACATCCTCATCAACACTTGCTATTTCTTATCTTTTTGATTCTACCCATTATGACAGGTGTAAAGTGATATCTTATTGTGGTTTTGATTTGCATTTCTCTGATGAGTAATGACATTGAGCATCTTTTTCATGTCTCTGCCATCTCTATGTCTTCTTTGGAAAAGTATCTGTTCAGGTCTTCTCCCCATTTTTTTTTTCATTTATTTATTCAGAGAGAGAGAGAGACTGAGGGAGAAGCAGGCTCCATGCAGGAAGCCCGACGTGGGACTTGATCCCGGGTCTCCAGGATCACACCCTGAGCTGCAGGTGCTAAACCACTGTGCCACCATTCTCCCCTTTTTTTAATCGGATTGTTTTGTTGTTGGGTTATATGAGTTCTTTCTATATTTTTTCTTTATATATTTTAGATAATAACTCCCCATTGGATATATGATTTGCAAATGTTTTCTCCCATTCAGTAGTTCAGTACTTTGCCTTTTGTTTTGTTGATAGTTTCTTTTGCTGTGCAGAAGCTTTTTGTTTTGATATAGTCCCAGTTGTTTATTTTCGCTTTTGTTTCTCTTGCCTGGGGAGATACCAAATATTCTTGGTCTCTCCATTCTAAATTATCATTATGAAGTAAATCTTAAGTTTTATGAAAAGCTGGTGTGGTTTATTTGATATGAGTTACTTAGGAAAAATTAGGGTTGCTGGTAATCTGTCATCTTTCTTTTAGCTCCTTATATATGAATTAGCAGTGAGTTTATAGTTTCATGGAACCAGTGCCCAGGCTATATTAACACAAGGTTTCAAATTCTCATTTCTTGAGAATGTGGAAGTAGCATCTCTTTGTTAGTTTGTCCTTTGATAATGGAATTAACTTGACTCCAAGATCAGTTACAGATGCTCCATAGTTATTCATTTTTAAGACTAGTTCATACAAATCTGTAGATTTACTTATTTTTTTTACTAAGTAAACTGTGCCCCTGACGTGGCTCAAACTCACAACCCTGAGATCAAGAGTCCTATGCTTTTCCAATGGGGCCAGCCAGATACCCCTAAATCTTTAGATTTAAATATACTTTACAGAGGTGCCTGGCTGGCTCAGTCCATTAAGCATCCAACTCTTGCTTTTGGCTCAGATCATGATCTCAGGGTCATGAGATCAAGCCCCATGTGCGGCTCCATGCTGGGCTTGGAGTCTGCTTAGGATTCTCTGTCTCACTCTCCCTCTGCCTCTCCCCCATCCAGGCTCCTGCACACACACACTCTCTCAATCAGTCATGACTCTCAATCAGTCAGTCGGTCAATTTAATTTACAAGATTGTTTTTTCCAATCTCCATATTAGCCCTTTAGACTCATAGATTTTTCTACTATTGGATTCCCTTACTGGCATCTTGTATAATGTTCTTATTTTTCTTATTATTGGCCTTTCTCACAGAAAGTTAAGCAAAAGAGCTATTTAACATTCCTGCAAATTCTCATTTGTTGTGCTTTGTCACGGTCCTGTCCCACTTCCATCTGAGTCTGTTTTTAATTCTTTCTGATTTCCATTAATTCCTCAATCGGACATTATTTCATTTTGCTTTTTTTGTCTCCTTTGACTTCCTTGATGATTAGCATACTATATCATATCATTCTTCCATTTTAAAAATATTTGCTATATAGTTCTTTTATTCATTTCTCGATTATTCATTTCTTTTTAAAAATTTTAAATTTAGTGAGAGGGCGAGAACATCAGTAGATGGGGCAGAGGGGGGAGGAGCAAGATGGCGGAAGAGTAGGGTCTCCAAATCACCTGTCTCCACCAAATTACCTAGAAAACCTTCAAATTATCCTGAAAATCTATCAATTCGGCCTGAGATTTAAAGAGAGACCAGCTGGAATGCTACAGTGAGAAGAGTTCGCGCATCTATCAAGGTAGGAAGACGGGGAAAAAGAAATAAAGAAACAAAGGCCTCCAAGGGGGAGGGGCCCCGCGAGGAGCCGGGCTGAGGCCGGGGCGAGTGTCCCCAGGACAGGAGAGCCCCGTCCCGGAGACGCAGGAGCTGCACCGACCTTCCCGGGCGGAGAGGGGCTTGCGGGGAGGTGGAGCAGGACCCAGGAGGGCGAGGATGCCCTCGGGTTCCCTGGGACAGTAACAGCAACTGCGCGCCCAGGAGAGTGCGCCGAGCTCCCTAAGGGCTGCAGCGCGCACGGCGGGACCCGGAGCAGCTCGGAGGGGTTCGGGCAGAGGAAGAGGCTCCATGCAGAGACGCCTGTGCGGTTCCAGGAGCAGCTCGGAGGGGCTCGGGCGGCAGCTCCGCGGAGGGGGCTGCGCGGCCCGGGAGTGCGAATCCAACAGCGCAGGCTCCAGAGCACAGGGCGCCGGGACACGGCCCAGGATCCGGCCTCCCCCGGGACAGGCAGAGGCCGGGAGGGCCCAGGACAGCAAGGACGCTCCTGCCCCAGCTGAGCAGATCAGCGGCCCCGCCCCGGAGCCTCCAGGCCCTGCAGACGGAGTTCCTGCCGGAGCTGAATCCAGGTTTCCAGAGCTGGCCCCGCCACTGGGGCTGTTCCTCCTGCGGCCTCATGGGGGTAAACAACCCCCACTGAGCCCTGCACCAGGCAGGGGCACAGCAGCTCCCCCGACTGCTAACACCTGAAAATCAGCACAACAGGCCCCTCCCCCAGAACACCAGCTAGACTGACAACTTCCAGGAGAAGCCAAGGGACTTAAAGTACACAGAATCAGAAGATACTCCCCCGTGGTTCTTTTTTTTTTTTTTTTTTTTGTTTTGTTTTGCTTTTTGATTTGTTTCCTTCCCCACCCCCTTTTTTTCTCCTTTCTTTTTCTTTCTTTTTCTTCTTTTTTTTTTTTTTCGTTTTTTTTCTTCCCTTTTTTTTCTCTTTCTCTTTTCTTTCCTTCTTTCTCTCCTCTCTTTTTCTCTTTTTCCCAATACAACTTGCTTTTGGCCACTCTGCACTGAGCAAAATGACTAGAAGGAAAACCTCACCTCAAAAGAAAGAATCAGAAACAGTCCTCTCTCCCACAGAGTTACAAAATCTGGATTACAATTCAATGTCAGAAAGCCAATTCAGAAGCACTATTATACAGCTACTGGTGGCTCTAGAAAAAAACATAAAGGACTCAAGAGACTTCATGACTGCAGAATTTAGAGCTAATCAGGCAGAAATAAAAATCAATTGAATGAGATGCAATCCAAACTAGAAGTCCTAATGATGAGGGTTAACGAGGTGGAAGAACGAGTGAGTGACATAGAAGACAAGTTGATAGCAAAGAGGGAAACTGAGGAAAAAAGAGACAAACAATTAAAAGACCATGAAGATAGATTAAGGGAAATAAACGACAGCCTGAGAAAGAAAAACCTACGTTTAATTGGGGTTCCCGAGGGTGCCGAAAGGGACAGAGGGCCAGAATACGTATTTGAACAAATTCTAGCTGAAAACTTTCCTAATCTGGGAAGGGAAACAGGCATTCAGATCCAGGAAATAGAGAGATCCCCCCCTAAAATCAATAAAAACCGTTCAACACCTCGACATTTAATAGTGAAGCTTGCAAATTCCAAAGATAAAGAGAAGATCCTTAAAGCAGCAAGAGACAAGAAATCCCTGACTTTTATGGGGAGGAGTATTAGGGTAACAGCAGACCTCTCCACAGAGACCTGGCAGGCCAGAAAGGGCTGGCAGGATATATTCAGGGTCCTAAATGAAAAGAACATGCAACCAAGAATACTTTATCCAGCAAGGCTCTCATTCAAAATGGAAGGAGAGATAAAGAGCTTCCAAGACAGGCAGCAACTAAAAGAATATGTGACCTCCAAACCAGCTCTGCAAGAAATTTTAAGGGGGACTCTTAAAATTCCCCTTTAAGAAGAAGTTCAGTGGAACAGTCCACAAAAACAAGGACTGAATAGATATCATGATGACACTAAACTCATATCTCTCAATAGTAACTCTGAATGTGAACGGGCTTAATGACCCCATCAAAAGGCGCAGGGTTTCAGACTGGATAAAAAAGCAGGACCCATCTATTTGCTGTCTACAAGAGACTCATTTTAGACAGAAGGACACCTACAGCCTGAAAATAAAAGGTTGGAGAACCATTTACCATTCGAATGGTCCTCAAAAGAAAGCAGGGGTAGCCATCCTTATATCAGATAAACTAAAATTTACCCCAAAGACTGTAGTGAGAGATGAAGAGGGACACTATATCATACTTAAAGGATCTATTCAACAAGAGGACTTAACAATCCTCAATATATATGCCCCGAATGTGGGAGCTGCCAAATATATCAATCAATTATTAACCAAAGTGAAGAAATACTTAGATAATAGTACACTTATACTAGGTGACTTCAATCTAGCTCTTTCTATACTCGATAGGTCTTCTAAGCACAACATCTCCAAAGAAACGAGAGCTTTAAATGAGACACTGGACCAGATGGATTTCACAGATATCTACAGAACTTTACATCCAAACTCAACTGAATACACATTCTTCTCAAGCGCACATGGAACTTTCTCCAGAATAGACCACATATTGGGTCACAAATCGGGTCTGAACCGGTACCAAAAGATTGGGATTGTTCCCTGCATATTCTCAGACCATAATGCCTTGAAATTAGAACTAAATCACAACAAGAAGTTTGGAAGGACCTCAAACACGTGGAGGTTAAGGACCATCCTGCTAAAAGATAAAAGGGTCAACCAGGAAATTAAGGAAGAATTAAAAAGATTCATGGAAACTAATGAGAATGAAGATACAACCGTTCAAAATCTTTGGGATGCAGCAAAAGCAGTCCTAAGGGGGAAATACATCGCAATACAAGCATCCATTCAAAAACAGGAAAGAACTCAAATACAAAAGCTAACCTTACACATAAAGGAGCGAGAGAAAAAACAGCAAATAGATCCTACACCCAAGAGAAGAAGGGAGTTAATAAAGATTCGAGCAGAACTCAACGAAATCGAGATCAGAAGAACTGTGGAACAGATCAACAGAACCAGGAGTTGGTTCTTTGAAAGAATTAATAAGATAGATAAACCATTAGCCAGCCTTATTAAAAAGAAGAGAGAGAAGACTAAAAAAAAATCATGAATGAGAAAGGAGAGATCACTACCAACACCAAGGAAATACAAACGATTTTAAAAACATATTATGAACAGCTATACGCCAATAAATTAGGCAATCTGGAAGAAATGGACGCATTCCTGGAAAGCCACAAACTACCAAAACTGGAACAGGAAGAAATAGAAAACCTGAACAGGCCAATAACCAGGGAGGAAATTGAAGCAGTCATCAAAAACCTCCCAAGACACAAGAGTCCAGGGCCAGATGGCTTCCCAGGGGAATTTTATCAAACGTTTAAAGAAGAAACCATACCTATTCTCCTAAAGCTGTTTGGAAAGATAGAAAGAGATGGAGTACTTCCAAATTCGTTCTATGAGGCCAGCATCACCTTAATTCCAAAACCAGACAAAGACCCCACCAAAAAGGAGAATTACAGACCAATATCCCTGATGAACATGGATGCAAAAATTCTCAACAAGATACTGGCCAATAGGATCCAACAGTACATTAAGAAAATTATTCACCATGACCAAGTAGGATTTATCCCTGGGACACAAGGCTGGTTCAACACCCGTAAAACAATCAATGTGATTCATCATATCAGCAAGAGAAAAACCAAGAACCATATGATCCTCTCATTGGATGCAGAGAAAGCATTTGACAAAATACAGCATCCATTCCTGATCAAAACTCTTCAGAGTGTAGGGATCGAGGGAACATTCCTCGACATCTTAAAAGCCATCTATGAAAAGCCCACAGCAAATATAATTCTCAATGGGGAAGCACTGGGAGCCTTTCCCCTAAGATCAGGAACAAGACAGGGATGTCCACTCTCACCACTGCTGTTCAACATAGTACTGGAAGTCCTAGCCTCAGCAATCAGACAACAAAAAGACATTAAAGGCATTCAGATTGGCAAAGAAGAAGTCAAACTCTCCCTCTTCGCTGATGACATGATACTCTACATAGAAAACCCAAAAGTCTCCACCCCAAGATTGCTAGAACTCATACAGCAATTCGGTAGCGTGGCAGGTTACAAAATCAATGCCCAGAAGTCAGTGGCATTTCTATACACTAACAATGAGACTGAAGAAAGAGAAATTAAGGAGTCAATCCCATTTACAATTGCACCCAAAAGCATAAGATACCTAGGAATAAACCTAACCAAAGATGTAAAGGATCTATATCCTCAAAACTATAGAACACTTCTGAAAGAAATTGAGGAAGACACAAAGAGATGGAAAAATATTCCATGCTCATGGATTGGCAGAATTAATATTGTGAAAATGTCAATGTTACCCAGGGCAATATACACGTTTAATGCAATCCCTATCAAAATACCATGGACTTTCTTCAGAGAGTTAGAACAAATTATTTTAAGATTTGTGTGGAATCAGAAAAGACCCCGAATAGCCAGGGGAATTTTAAAAAAGAAAACCATATCTGGGGGCATCACAATGCCAGATTTCAGGTTGTACTACAAAGCTGTGGTCATCAAGACAGTGTGGTACTGGCACAAAAACAGACACATAGATCAGTGGAACAGAATAGAGAATCCAGAAGTGGACCCTGAACTTTATGGGCAACTAATATTCGATAAAAGAGGAAAGACTATCCATTGGAAGAAAGACAGTCTCTTCAATAAATGGTGCTGGGAAAATTGGACATCCACATGCAGAAGAATGAAACTAGAGCACTCTCTTTCACCATACACAAAGATAAACTCAAAATGGATGAAAGATCTAAATGTGAGACAAGATTCCATCAAAATCCTAGAGAAGAACACAGGCAACACCCTTTTTGAACTCGGCCATAGTAACTTCTTGCAAGATACATCCACGAAGGCAAAAGAAACAAAAGCAAAAATGAACTATTGGGACTTCATCAAGATAAGAAGCTTTTGCACAGCAAATGATACAGTCAACAAAACTCAAAGACAACCTACAGAATGGGAGAAGATATTTGCAAATGACATATCAGATAAAGGGCTAGTTTCCAAGATCTATAAAGAACTTATTAAACTCAACAGCAAAGAAACAAACAATCCAATCATGAAATGGGCAAAAGACATGAACAGAAATCTCACAGAGGAAGACATAGACATGGCCAACATGCATATGAGAAAATGCTCTGCATCACTTGCCATCAGGGAAATACAAATCAAAACCACAATGAGATACCACCTCACACCAGTGAGAATGGGGAAAATTAACAAGGCAGGAAACAACAAATGTTGGAGAGGATGCGGAGAAAAGGGAACCCTCATACACTGTTGGTGGGAATGTGAACTGGTGCAGCCACTCTGGAAAACTGTGTGGAGGTTCCTCAAACAGTTAAAAATATATCTGCCCTACGACCCAGCAATTGCACTGTTGGGGATTTACCCCAAAGATACAAATGCAATGAAACGCCTGGACACCTGCACCCCGATGTTTCTAGCAGCAATGGCCACGATAGCCAAACTGTGGAAGGAGCCTTGGTGTCCATCGAAAGATGAATGGATAAAGAAGATGTGGTTTACGTATACAATGGAATATTACTCAGCTATTAGAAATGACAAATACCCACCATTTGCTTCAATGTGGATGGAACTGGAGGGTATTATGCTGAGTGAAGTAAGTCAGTCGGAGAGGGACAAACATTATATGTTCTCATTCATTTGGGGAATATAAATAATAGTGAAAGGGAATATAAGGGAAGAGAGAAGAAATGTGTGGGAAATATCAGAAAGGGAGACAGAACGTAAAGACTGCTAACTCTGGGAAACGAACTAGGGGTGGTAGAAGGGGAGGAGGGCGGGGGGTGGGAGTGAATGGGTGACGGGCACTGGGGGTTATTCTGTATGTTAGTAAATTGAACACCAATAAAAAATAAATTAAAAAAAAAAGTAGATGGGGCAGAGGGAGAGGGAGAGAGAATCTGAAGCAGACTCTGTGCTGAGCATAGAGCCCCATGCAGGGCTCAATCCCATGATCCTATGACTCTGAGACCACAACCTGAGCCAAAACCAAGAAATGGACCCTTACCTAATGGACTGTGCCACCTAGGCACCCCATTTATTTTATTTCATTCATAATATTTTTCATTTTAATTGTTTTTTTCCCAAAAATATAACATTCATAGAGATGCCTGGGTGGCTTAGCAGTTAAGTGCCTGCCTTCAGCCCAGGGTATGATCTTAGAGTCCTGGGATCAAGTCCCACATCAGGCTCCCTGCATGGACCCTGCTTCTCTCTCTGCCTATGTCTCTGCCTCTCTCTCTGTGTCTCTTAAGAATAAATAAATAAAATCTTTAAAAAAATAACATTCCACGGTGTCTAGCTTAACTGTAACCCTCCTTTACATCATAAACTTGAGTTGTTTGTGATTACAAACTCCCAAGTATTTTCCCACCTTTAAAAATGGTTTCATTTATCTTTATAGGTTAAAAACTCAAAATGAAAGACACATCATAGGCACCTTATAAAAGGGAATTTATGTTAATTTGGGAGTGACAGAAATTGGAATAGCATTATGGGTTCATCCCAGAGCTACTTGGTGGTCTTGGTTAATTAAATAAAATTATTCAATGCATTGCTTAGGCTAACAATTTATGCCTATGACTTTTTATCAGAACTCTTGCTTTAAAACTGGGTTGCTTTTGCTTGGAGGCCCCTTGTATATCCCTCAATAAGCACATCTCAACTCTTAAAGATTTCTTAAAGGGAGAAAGGGATGGATAAAAACCTAGCCATGAAAATCAGTTAAGATCTAAAAGATAAAATTCAAAATGCTTTACTACTTTACTGAAATATACCTATGATCTCATTAGAGGTGGTTTCCCTAAAGCAAAAATACTTATGTTTTGATCTCTCCATTGTTTAAAGCTAACTGTATAGACTTGTTATCACATTGTCAGTAAGAGTCTGTCTTTGAACCACAGCAAATTGTGCTCCAGAGTCACCCCAGAAATATGTCCAGCTTCCTAGATGTTCAAGTATCCTCTTAGCCTATGGTTTACCTTGGGTGGGCTATATCACCCAAGGTAATAAAAATATATTATTCTCAGTATATAGGTTCACTTCCAGGTCTTTAGTTTTCAAGTATAGAATAAGAGTTTCCATCTACACAAAAAGCATATTTACTCAGACATTTAAAGGTATATTGATAATTGGAGTTTATTTTTCTAAAGAGTAAAAATTCTTTAATAAAATTTTGAGAGAATGAAAATTGAGTTTCTAGAATTGTTTTTTTTTACACAATACACTTCTTATAGACAAAGAGAGAAAAGGGAGGCAGGGCATGGTGAAGAGATAGAAAGAAAATAGCTTTTAGAAAAATAAATTATTGAAAGTGAAGTCCAAAGAGAAGGAAAAAAAAAAGAATAGTAATTTCAACCACAGTTAATCTGAAGCCATGTAATTAAAACTGAGGGCAGTTGATAGATAAGAATAAGACCAGAAGTAATATTTTACAGCAGGATTAGTTCACTTCAAGGGTACTTAGTGCTTATGGAAAGTGTAAAGGGGGTGGAGGAAAGAAGGCTTAAACACTAAATTATCTTACAGCCTTTCAAATTATTTCTGCAGATCCTATTACAGTAAAGTAAGCAGAAAAGGGGCAGCAGAACAAATCATAAGAATTTTTGTATCTATCTGTCCAGTACTCAATAAAGAAAAGTGGCAGACACAGTAAAAGATGCTTTCATGTTCTGTTCATCACCATGCTGTCCTCGGATGCAGATATCATTTGGCACCACTGCAAAACTAAAATTTGGTGCAAATAAAGGCATATTCTCTGATTTCAGATATTTTCCCTTTCATCAATTCAGAATAACTCTGCCTTTTTCTCTTAAATTCCTATGGAAAATGCCATCTAATTCATATTCTTTTACATAATTTATCAAAATCTAGAACTTTTTCTTCTTGTATCAGAGTTAATAGTGTATAACTTTTAAGAGGCAGAACTACTCTTCTGTTCCATTGCTTCCTCTAGCTTCAGAATAATGTGTTAAAATATCTTAGACATCTTCTTTAAATGGCCCTTCTTTTAGTCTTAATCTTTTTTTTTTTTTTTTTTTTTTGAGCAGAGCAGAAAATAATAAGTTTACGGAATGGTGGAATTGAATGTTAGCTTCAGTATAAAGTATGCAGAGTGTGTGTGTGTGTGCGTGTGTGCATGTGTTTTTGAAGGAGAGACTCTGAACCATAAACAGAAATCTTCAGATAATGAGTCTGAGTGTCAAAATTAAATAAGAACCCCAAATCCAAATAGCAAGTTGAGTTACTAAGTAAAAGTCCTTTGGTATAATTAAATGGGCAAGGATAGAAATATCTATGTACCACTGTTTCCATTCAGTTCAATAATCTTGCTCCTATCTTTACAAAACTAAAATTTAAAATAATATTTTTGTTAAATGGATCCTTTCCTCTATCCATGGAATGCTCAAAGGAAAGTTTTAAGATTGAATGAAGAGATGAGAAAAATGTCATTGATGCAATCACCATTCTCCATGTGAACCAAGCAACAATGATTTTATTGCCTATACCTCAAAAATAGTTTTTATAGAGCCCTTGAATTACTTAATCACTAAGTGATTCCACTCTCTTATTTGTAATAAGTATTATTCCAAAAACACAGAGTAAGAAAAGTAATTTAAATATTTTATATTAAATAACATGCTATAAGATTAACCTAATTTCTGGAAGATGTCCATGACTTCTTTGGAGAAAACCTACAGTATTATTTCATCAATATTTTTCTTTTTTTATTGTTGACTTATTCCTCATCCCCATTTTAACCTTCCTTTTATCTGGAAGGAGTATAGATACCTATCAAAATTATAACTTTCAGACTTTTACCAGTTCTTTTTCATTGTATTTTAGTTAATCTGTAGTGTCAATACACATTAGGCTGAAGCGTGTTGCATCCAATATGATGGCAGCAGGGAATGTAGGAACCACAGAAGAGTGAAGCATTAGTTGTATTCAATGGTTGGTGATTGCTTCTCTGAAAAAGCAGAAATGTTTTAAGGCCTGCAGATTTCTGGAAGGTATTTGTGAGCTTATTCAATACAATGGTTTCCAGTTTTTGGAATGATCCATGTAAAATCCCTTTGAAAATAACCATGTCAGGCTAAATGTTTATTATATCATGAAAGTTTAATGATAATTTAAATAAAACTAGCCAGTTAAAGCAGTCCCTGTATTTCAAACATGGTAGTTTTCTAAAGAGCTATTCATGTGTCATTCCATGTGCTGTCCCAAAATATTGAACCCTACATCCAGAATATAGAAAACAGACCAAATAGAAGAAACAAGCAATGATGAAATATATAGGCTAATGCAATAAATCAGGTCATTCATGAAATGTATTATGTTGATAGGATAAATTTTAAGCCTTAGATTCCTTCCTGCATCTACTTAATTCATTTGTGTGAAAAGGAGCATTTCTAAAATGAGTTCTGACTACTCAGTCCTAACAGTTTGGTGAATTTGTCAACCTGAAAATTGCTATCAAATATTTCAGCATAAGCTATTTTAAAAATATTTTTGAATGTATAACTGAGGTAACAGAGAAAAAAACAAGAAAGGAAAATTATTTCCCAGTAGCCTAAAATTAAGATGATAAAGAAATTGAGTGTGAGTTAATAGCTGCAGCTGCCTGTAGGAATTTGCTGGTCTCAGTATCCAAGGGTCTGTGGTTTTAACCTACCATGTTGGACTTGGAGCTGTGAAAGGCACACAATTGTAGCTGAAATTCAAAGTCCTCCAAAGACTACGTCCCAAGTAAAAGGGCAGAACTAAAAAAAAAAAAAAAAAATCTTCCCAATGGGACAGTAAGAACTCAAGAAAACTTGTCTCTCTAGCCCTGGGCTCTGGATTAAGGGGGTGGGGGTTAATAGAGAGACAGAGAAATGAAATATCTAGTTTCCTTTGTGTATCCACGGCCCGAGGCCTGCCCCCATTCCTGTTTGGGGTCAGATTTACCTTGTCTACGTGGTTCAGGAATTCCTAAACTCAGAAACAGACATAAAAACCAACCTGGGCTAAAAAATAATAATAATGATAATAATAATAATCACCGTGGGCTGGAAAGATCCAGACAGCATCTATAAGAAATGAAAGCAACAATTTTGGGGATACATAACTTCATTCAAGGATTCCCACAAATATAACCTCACTTAAAAATGAACTCAGTAGGGATCCCTGGGTGGCGCAGCGGTTTAGTGCCTGCCTTTGGCCCAGGGCGCGATCCTGGAGACCCGGGATCGAATCCCACGTCGGGTTCCCAGTGCATGGAGCCTGCTTCTCCCTCTGCCTGTGTCTCTGCCTCTCTCTCTCTCTCTCTCACTGTGTGCCTATCATAAAATAAAATAAAATAAAAATTAAAAAAAAAATGAACTCAGTAACCCAAATTTAGGACACAAACTAGCAGTGTTGACGCCCAAGAATTCTCAATAATAGCATTCTCAAATAAAGACTATAAAATAACTGTTCTAAACATTTAAAGATACAAAAGAAATGGAAAAGAGAACAGACAGATATCCAGGCAGATTGAAAATAAAAAGAAGAACTTCCAGAAATAAAAAATTTATTGAAGTCAGAAGATGCACTGTCAAATACAAAGATTCTGAAATTTCCAGAGAGACAAAAAATATTTCCAAGTTGAAGAGTGAGATTCCTTACAGATACTTTCTTTACTCAAACCACATGCCATTTCACCAGTGACTTCTGGATCTTAACATGTGACTCTTATAACCTCTGAGAGCTAATTTATTGAGTTCTAGCAAATCCCAAGCCAGTATGCCATGTGTTAATTACACTGAATGGCCTCTTCAAAATAAACCACACAACACTGATGTTGATCCTGTTAGATTAAGACAAATTAAAAATCTAATACATAGTTTTGCTGTCAGGTCCTAAAGTTCAAAGGTCAATATGGTATATTGCAATAAGGCTATAGGTTACCCATGCCCCAATATTTTATCATAATAAACCAAATAGGGATGAAACACCCAGCAGTAGCCCATAAATCTATTAACAGTGAACTGTCAATGTCCTATATACCAGGGTAATTTGTTAATTCAGAGCTAGGTCTCTTTTTTCACTAGACCTTGTAAACTCCTTTCTGAAACATCAATAAACCATCTGCTTTGACTTGTTAATCAAATGACTTTATTCAGTCCAAAGCAATTTTTTCCTAATAAAAACAGAGTATTTATCTCCATGGCTATAAAAGAGGATTGTTTTCAACTGTTCACTTATAGTTAAGAAGCACATTTAGTTTGGATTGATTTCCAATGCTTCGGTCATATCTTGTCAATTTCCATTTCTTACACACAGCATCTCAGTTTAGCCATTTAGGAAAAGAAAAAAACAGTCAAATTCTGAATGTGGTATGGGACCAGTGCACAAAAACTCAAGAATAAGTTTGAGGAAAGAACTCACCCCAAATTACTGTAGATCAACATTTCAATATCCTGATTTCCCTCTGTCTGGAAATTTTCTTGTCATTCTAGATAGAATGTTCATACTAGCCACTGTTTCTCTCAACTGAGGTTTCCAGATATTTGCCTTTTAGTCAGTATAGCTCTGTTCTGAGTCACAGGGCAGATAATGTTTATAATAGAAACTTTTTATCCTCTCTTAGACTTTATTGTGTTATTGTAAAATAAAGTCAGCTTCAGTGAGATGAGATCAGAGATGTGAAGCTCTGCAAAGCTATCCCAGAAAATTGACCCCCTTTTCTCCAACCCACCAAACTGACATAAAATGAGTATTTCTGAGGTATCCGTGGGGATATTCTCAGTGCTTTGTGAATGAGCATCTTCAGGAATCGTCACGCTTCTTGCACCCTCTGTCCTTGGAGCTTACTGCCAGCTGGCAAATGGGAGCACAGCCTATGACCTCTGACCTTGAATCAGCTCCTCTTGGACTGTTAGAAAAATGATGTCTGGGGAGAGGTCTGAGCATTTGAGTTATTACTGGGTTCTGTCCTCTTAAAAAACAAAGAAGAAACTCATAGGTGTCCTTAATAAGCAGAGGCTTCAAATGCAGCACAAATCATGGTGCATTCTGGGAATTTTCTTGGGGCACAGCTTCCTTTCCCATTGCAAGTCCCTGAACAAAGGAAAAAATATGCAGCAAACAAAAAGTATAATTAAAATTCCTAAAGTGTTTATGCAGACTTGTTTTTATTCTTTTTATGCAGACATTATTTGGTGAGCTACCATTTAGATCTTTTTATGTTTGGGGTGGTATCATAGGAGAAGGATTGTCAAACAGTCCTGTTTCTCTCCATGTCCTTTTATCTACTCAATTTTACAAAGACGAGAAAAAAATCTTCTAAGCCCTTAATTCAAATTTTAGCCTCTTTTTGAGCCTAAAAGAGAAAACAGGAGAAACATCTGAGATTTTATGATTATAGCAATGAGTTTGTTTCTAATGTGTTCTAAGGTTTTCCTAACACTTATTGATTTTAACCTTATTCCCATAAGATTTTTCTCTTAATATTTCCATTAAAGTTGGAACCAAATACATTAAAATTAACTGCCCCTCAGGCATGAAGTTCTGCCAAATTAAATATCAATTATTTTTCACTTAGTAATAATGATTTCATTTTTGAACCCCCATCTTCACCCTGGCAGTATGTCTTCACACCTAACTCACACCATAACTAGGAAAGAGTACCAGTCATGAACTCATTAATGTTCTTCACACTGTAGCTCTCCACATTGAAGGTTATTTTCATAAGGACAGGGAGAGCCTATTACTAGAAATCTTGATGAAAGCAGTCCTTCAGATATGGTTGAGTAATAAAATCTTTGCATGAGAGGAACTAATGGACAGATTCCTAGACTTTAATATCGAGAAAGATAAATTGGACTGGAATAAGAATGGGAGTACCAGAATGTAGAAGAAAATTATGTACATAATTTAAAATGTGTGTTAAATTAAGCAACACAGACATATATTTTTAAACATACATTGTCATTATTAAACTCAGTGCTATAAATTCTCAGAAATGGCTAATTTATGGACTTGAGTAATATTTTGGAGGTAGAGAATAGTAGAGCATGATATAATTATATTTAGAATTCAGAATCAAATAAAAGGCCAATTCTTAAAGTTTATGCCAGACAAAATATACTTGGCTTAAATAATTTGATTTGACCATCAATATGGTCCCCAAATCCCTGAGTGGGTAGGTTCTCTTTTAACCTTGTTTATTTGGGGTTTTTTTGGCTTTGTTTTTCCCTAGTAACATACAGTCTGGATTTGGGTTTTGTAAAATATTTTATTGAAAGTTTTACCAAAGTTTTACTAAAAGTCTGTTACAGGACAGGAAAAAGAAAAAAAAACACATTGATTTTAAGAGGCAGACTAAGTCATGACTCAAAATCCAATGATGATTGGATAGCACAATTGAAGGTCACCTTTTTTTTAAAAAAATTTTTTTACTTATTTACTTATGATAGACATAGAGAGAGAGAGAGAGGCAGAGACACAGGAGGAGGGAGAAGCAGGCTCCATGCCAGGAGACCGACGTGGGACTCGATCCCGGGACTCCAGAATCGCGCCCTGGGTCAAAGGCAGGCGCCAAACCACTGAGCCACCCAGGGATCCCCTGAAGGTCACCTTTTTATCAGAGATGAAGAATCTAAGAGGGTGAATAACATGCTGGGAGACACTGTGGTTAGACTAGGTTAAAAGATCAAAGACTGTGCAGAATATTTGTGAAGTTGACTAAGGAATAGGTAGAAACAAATAATAGGGAAATAAAAAATTGATTAAAATGTTCCTACTTGGTAAAGCAATAATCATATAAAAGCTAGTATATAGTTGAAAGGAATACAATTATATATTTCTGTTCCTTTTGGTAGGACTACCCAAGAAGATTGTGTTGCATTTTGAAGATATTAATAAAAGGAAATTAATAAGACTATATTTTTAGACATTAAAGTCAAGTTCATTTTTTTTTAAAGTCAAGTTTAATAGAAGTTAATATGTGTGGCTTGACTAAAAAAAACTAGATTTGAGTTTTGTAAAATGAGAAGGGGCTATAAACATTTGAAGTTTCATGGATGAATATAAGCTATCTAACATGCCAGTAGGGGTTATGTATGTGAGAAAATAAAATATTTCCCATTTCTTTTCTTTTTTTTTTTAAGATTTTATTTATTTATTCATGAGAGACACGGAGAGAGGCAGAGACACAGGCAGAGAGAGAAACAGGCTCCATACAGGGAATCCGATGCAAGACTTGATCCCAGGACTCTGGGATCAGGCCCTGAGCCGAAGACAGGCATTCAACCACTGAGCCACCCAGTCGTCCCTAACACATCTTGATCTTATTAATAAGATGAGTTTTTTTTTGATTTGGTTCTTTACATTTCATATCTTATATAGATCTCCTAATAATGTTTTATTTATTTATTTATTTATTTATTTATTTATTTATTTATTGTTTTTTATTATTTTTATTTTTTTAATTTTTATTTATTTATGATAGTCACAGAGAGAGAGAGAGAGGCAGAGACACAGGCAGAGGGAGAAGCAGGCTCCATGCACCGGGAGCCCGACGTGGGATTCGATCCCGGGTCTCCAGGATCGTGCCCTGGGCCAAAGGCAGGCGCCAAACCGCTGCGCCACCCAGGGATCCCTATTTATTATTTTTTAAAAGATTTTATTTATTCATCATAGATATAGAGAGAGAGAGGCAGACACACAGGCAGAGGGAGAAGCAGGCTCCATGCTGGGAGCCCAACATGGGACTAGATCCCAGGTCTCCAGGATTGTGGCCTGGGCCAAAGGCAGGCGCTAAACTGCTGAGCCACCCAGGGATCCCCTAATAATGTTTTAAAGTAACAGTGTACATGGGGTGCCTGGTTGGCTTAGAAGAGTATGTGACTTTTGATCTCAAAGTTGTGAGTGTGAGCCCCATATTGGGTATAGAGATTACTTAAAAATAACTAAACTAAAAAAAGGAAAATAACAGTTATATATGTGTATATATATATATTTAAGATTTTTATTTATTTATTCATGAGAGACACAGAGAGACAGCGGCAGAGACACAGGCAGAGGGAGAAGCAGGCTCCCTGCAAGGGACTCCAGGATCAGGTCCAGGGCTGAAGGCGGCGCTAAACCCCTGAGCCACCCGGGCTGCCCAACATTATATTTAAATACAAGATCATGAAGTTAATGTATGTTTTGAAATTTTATCATTTATTTGAGAGTAAGCATGAGCTGGGGAGCAGGGGAAAGGCAGAGGGAGAAGCAGATTCCCTGCTGAGCAAGGAGTCTGACTGGGGGCTCAGTCTCAGAACCTATGAGATCATGACCTGAGTAGAAGGCAGCCACCTAACTGACTGAGCCACCCAGGTACCCCTACCTAATTACATTTTAAAATGCAAGTATACTAGGATTTTTTGTTTAGAAGACAAGTATTCCCATTAACTTTTCTGTAAAGTAGTAACTTTATGACTGAGTGGTCAATTATCATTAAATAAAAAAGAGTATCTCTCCACTTATTTATTTATTTTTAATTTATTTTAGAGAAAGCATGAGCAAGAAGAGGCGCAGAGGAAGGAGAGAAGCAGATACTCTGCTGAGTGCAGAGCCCAGTGCAGGGCTTGATCTGACGACCCTGAAATCAGGACCTGAGCCAAAATCAAAAGTCTAACACTTTTTTTTTCACTGAGCCCCTCCAGTTACTTAATTTTTTAAAAAAGATTTTATTTATTTGTTCATGAGAGACACAGAGAGAGAGGCAGAGACATAGGCAGAGGGAGAAGCAGGCTCCATGCAGGGAGCCTGACATGGGACTCGATCCCAGGTCTCCAGAATCAGGCCCTGGGCCAAAGGTGGAGCTAAACTGCTGAGCCACCTGGGCTGCCCCAGTTGCTTATTTTTATATACAGATGGGTACTCGGTGAACCAGGATGCTGGTTAAAAATGCAGTTCTGACTCAGCTAGATTGGAGAGAGAATTTAGGAATTGCATTTAAACATTTTTTTAAAAAGATTTTATTTGAGTAAGAGAGAAAGCATGAGGTGGAGGGCAGAGAGAGAAGGAGAAGCAGATGCCCAGCTGAGCAGGGAGCCCCACTCAGGCTGAATTCTAGGACCTGAGCTGAAGGCAGATGGTAGACACTTAACTGAGCCACCCAGGCACCCTAGATAATTCTTATATAAATGATCTGCAGGCCAGTTTATGGAAGTTTACTTTGACAAATAAATATCCTTTTAAAAAGTAAGTGAGTATGGAGTTTAGCTTCTAGTAATAATGTTAAACTAAGCAATTTGAACCATCTCTCCTACAGAGAGCAATTAGGAAAGTGGTTTTTTTGAAATAGAAACAAAAATCTGTTTGAGGCCTTGTAACTAACAGTATAGTGAGAACCTATGAGACCAACTAGGAGGACATTCAAGAGAGATGAGTCTAGCATTTAGAGGTGTTTTTCCCTTAGAGGTTTCTGCCATTTCTTGTAGATCTGAGTATCTGCCATTTCCAATAAAGATGGCTAAAAGCCTGCGATACTCACAATCATGAAGTCTGTGGGAAAAACTAGAGTTCAAGGCCCCCAAAGAGGGGGATAATACCTGATAAAATCTCAGAGGAAGGATGAACCTGAAATAGACCAGCCTAGCCAGAGACTGAAAACCAATTTTATTTATTTTTAAAGAGATTTTATTTATTTATTTGACACACAGGGCACAAGCAGGGGAGCAGCAAAGGGAGAGGGAGGAGCAGACTCTCTGCTGAGCAGGGAGCCTGATATCCCAGGATCCTGGGATCATGACCTGAGCCCAAAGCAGATGCTTAACTGACTGAGTCACTGAGATGCCCCTGAAAACCAATTTTAAATAATTTCAAATCTTGATCTGGTTTAGGTAATACAGAATTACTACTGGAGTTATCCACTCCCAGAAATTTCTATAGAGGAACACTTACTGGTGTTCAGTCAAAATAGAAAATAGGCACAAAAGATAAAACTGCATGATAAAAAAACAAGAGAAACAACACCCAATACAAAGAGACTTATACAGGTGATTTAGATGATGGGGGTTTTAGACGCAGATTTCACAATAAGAATAATATATGAGGACACTATATATTCTGATTTTAATTCCTATTGGATATGTGATTTTCAGATATTTTCTCCTGTGGGTTATAGTTTTATTCTATTGATAGTGTCCTTTGATGCATGTTTTTAATTTTCATTAAGTCTAGTTTTGCTTTTATTGCCTGTGCCTTAAGCATCATTCCAAGAAATCTTTACCAAACCCAGTTTTGTAACATTTTTGTCCTATGTTTCCTCTAAGAGTTTTATAATTTTAGTTCTTATGTTTCTTTGATCCATTTTGGGTTAAGTTTTAAATGTGGCTTAAACAACAGAAATCAATTTAGCACAGTTCTAGAGGGTAGAAGTCCAGTATCCGGGTGTTAACATAGTTGGATTCTGGTAGGAGCTCTCTTTTTGACTTGCAAAGGGCTGCTTTTTGCTGTGTTATCACATGGCAGAGAGAGAGAGAGACCTTTAGTGTCTCTTCCTTTCTTGTAAGGGCCCTAGGTCTACAGATCAGGGATCCATTTTTGTCACTTCATTTAACCTTAATCACTCTTTAAAGGCCTTATCTCCAGCACAGTCACATGGGTAATTAGGGTTTTAAAATATGAATTGTGGAGTGCAGGGAGGGGGGGAACACAATTCAGTCCATAGCAACCATGTATACAAGGGTTTATATCTGGGCTCTTTATTCCATTTGTTTATCTGTTTTTATGCCTGCACCATACTGTTTTGATTACTATAGCTTTGGTAAGTTTTGAAATCATAAGTGTGAGTCCTCTAACTTCATTTTCAGGATTGTTTTTGGCTATTAGGGGTCCCATGAGATTTCATACAGATTTTAGGATGGATTTTTCTATTTCTGCAGAAAGCATCATGGGAATTTCAGTGGGGATTTAATCAGATTTGTAGATCACCGTGGTTAGCACTGACATCATAACAGTATTAAATAGTATCCACAATAGCCTATTCTTCTACTTAAGTAATTTTTAATTTCCTTCACCAATGTTTTGTAGTTTTCACTGTACAAATCTTTTACCTATTTGGTTGAAATTTCTAAGTATCTTATTCTTTTGGATGGGATTGTCAATGGAATTATCTTAATTTCCTTTTCAGGTTGCTTGTTGTTAATGTATACAAATGCAGTTGTTCGAGTGTTGATCTTGTATCACGCTATTTTGCTCAGTTTGCTTATTCTAAAAAGTTTTTGTCCAATTTTTTAGGGCTTTCTACATATAAGATCTTATCATCTGCAAATAGAGATAAATTTACTTCTTTCCAAGTTGGATGCCTTGCTTAATTGCTCTGCCTAGAACTTAGAGTACTATGCTGAATGGAAGTTGCAAAAATAGACATCCTTGTCTCATTCCAAACAAGCCTTTGACCTTTGAGGATAATATTAGCTGTGTGTTTTTCATATGTGGCTTTTATTATGTTGAGGTGTTTTCCTTCCATTCCTAGTTTATTGAGTGTTTTTATCATGAAAAGGTATTGAATTGTGTCAAATGCTCTTTCTACATCAGTTGAGATAGTCATGTAATTTTTTTCCTTCATTCTGTTAATGTGATGTATTCTGTTAATGTTTTTCTTTGGGAAATACTATTCTGATTCTTTGTATGCCTTTTGATTTTTTATGTAAAAACTAGACAAAAACTGAATCATATAATGTAGCAGCTCAAAAGCATATTTTCCCTCTTTGCCACCATATGCTCTTTTTGTTGTTGTCATTGTTGTTTTTTATTGTTCTTGTAGCCTGATTCTGTGCTGAGGATCTGCCTGAGATGTAAACTTAAGGTCTTTCTAGATCTATTCTATGCTTTCTCCTTTCTTTGGGCCTTTGCCATGACATTCTAAATCCCCTATATATGCAGTTGCTTTCCAATATCCTACTTCTTAAATATCTGGCTTCCAAAAGAAGAAAAACATAAACATTAATGAGGCAGGAGGATAAAATGTGTGTGAAGCCTTTAAATCTCCTGGAAGTCACTTTGGATGGAGGTGGATGAACTTAAAGTAACAGCTGCCTGGCTCTGTATCTCTCCTTCCACTGTCAGGAGAAGCAATCAGCAGTCAGAGCCCAGATCCCCAAATATTTAAAGGAAAAGGTCTGGTTTCCCACTTGATTCTCACAGGCTGCATACAAACTGCTTCAGGATCGTGTACACAGTTGCTTGCCATGAGGCTAGGGAGTGGGGGGTGAAGAGCTGATGCTGTATTAAGAGCTCCCAGAGATTATCACTGTTTACTGTCCAAGACTTCCCTGGAAACCTAGCTATAAGCCTTCAGATAGACTCCAGAGTTCCAAAATAGTTACATCAGACAGATTCCATTGGTGCAATAGTTGTCTAGGTGAGGAGACAGATTTCTGATGAGTTAATGTTTCCTACTCTACCATCTTCCTAGAATCCTCTGCCCCAGAAGTCCTTTTTCTTTTTTTTTTTTTTTTTTTTGGCTTCACAAAAAGATTGAGAGGAAGGTACAGAGTTCTCCTATACCCATTGTCTGCATATCTCCTAATCTCCTCCATTGTCAAAATCCCTCCCCCCACCAAAATGGTACATTTGTTATAGTTGATGAACCTGCCCTGACACATTATCACCTAAAGTCTATAATTTACATTAGATTTCACTCTTGATGTACATTTTGGGAGTTTGGACAAGTGTATAATATTTATCCACCATTATAGTATCATATGAGGTATTTTCACTGCCCTAACAGTCCTCTGTGCTCCACATATTCATCCCTTCCTTCTCCCAACCCCTGGCTACCTCTGATATTATTGCTGTCTCCATAATTTTGCCTTTTCTAGTATATCATATAGTTAGAATCATGCGTCATGTATGAAGCCTTTGCAGATTGCCTTTTTTTACTTGGTGATATGAATTTAAGGCTCTTCCTTAAATGTCTTTTCTTGACTTGATAGCTCATTTCTTTTTAGTGCTGAATAATATTCCATTATGTTGAAGTACCAAAGTACTCACTTACTGAAGGGCATCTTGGTTGTTTCCAGGTTTTAGCAGTTATTAATACAGCTGCTATAAATATCCATGTTACAGATTTTTGTGTGGACATGGGTTTGTAAGTCCTTTCAGTAAATACCAGTGTGTTTGATTACTGGGTCATATGGTAAGAGTATGTTTAGTTTTGTAGGAACCTGCTAACCCGTCTTCCAAAGTAGCTGTCCCATTTTGTATTCCCACCAGTAATGACTGAGAATTCTTGTTACTCTACCTCCTAACCAGCATTTGATGTTGCCACTGATTTGGATTTTTTCCATTCTAAAAGGTGTGTAATGGTATCCAGAAGTCTTTTTTGCCTCAAAATATCACAATTTCTTTTGTTCCAAGTGGGCAGTGCTTCTACTGATTCATCTCTCTTAAAAAACGGGGATTTCATATTTGATTCTAATCAACTCTGTATGCCAAAACCAAACCCCTGATTCTATTTGAGACTTGCCCTTCTCTCTACACTTAAATTACAGATACTTGGGGGATGTCACACTTTTGTGGGACTATGCCTTTTGTATTTCTAGAAATTAACTTGTTTACCTTTGTTGTTGATATGCAAGGTACCATCTTAATTCTTCCAGAGCTCTTAAGAAAATGTTCAATAGCCATTATCCTTGATCTGGTCTTTACCCAATGCCCTAGGTTTAGTCTTTTCCCTCAAGCTGTTTCTTAATGGCTAGGGCTTTTATTAGATGAGAATGTTTTATTTTCCAATCTGAAATGTCTGGGCAATTTATAATCTCTTTAATTTTGCCTGCAAATGGATCATGCCTTTTCTCAAGTCATCTCTTTCTTGTAGAATCTTACCAAATGAAATAGTTTGTGCATTTAACATTTTTCCTCAAAATCTCCTCCCCCAGTTCTGTAAGTTTATTAAATTATTTTCTGCTAGATTATCCCATGCAACATTTTTGCCAACTGTTTGCCATTATATGAATCATAATTTTTCTGATTTCTTTTTCCCTGCCATTTTTCCAGCTTCCTATTAGAGTCTCCTCAATACCTGCTTCCTGGTTCTAAACTATTATGTATTTTAGTTTTTTGCTATTGGAGCACCCTGCTTACAGCTTACTTCTTCTATAGCTGTTCACTTTTGCTATAGTAATGTCTCTAATTCAGTAGCTTAAAACAAAATAATTTATTCTTTTTTATACATCTTAGAATGAGCTGGTCTAGACTCCAAACCGGAATTTAGGTCTAAGTCTACTCTATTTCCCACCTATGTAGTTAGGGCACATTCTTACAGTAATGTCAGATGCGTGGGCAAGTTCAGTTGAACAAACACATTTCAAGATTCTGTATGCACTATAGCTACTAACATCTCAAGGCTAAAATAAGTAATGTGACTTAATCCAAAGTCAAAGCTCAGAAAGGTATTCTATCTCTAGAAGAAGGAACAGTAGTCACATGGCAAAGGACACAAAATGAAGGGGTGAAGAACTATGGTCAATAATACAATGTACCAAATCATTTAAACACTAACCAAAACAAGTATGAGAAAGCTATGCTCAAAGTTGTCATTAAAAAAATTAGAGATAGGGATCCCTGGGTGGCGCAGCGGTTTGGCGCCTGCCTTTGGCCCAGGGCGCGATCCTGGAGACCCGGGATCGAATCCCACGTCGGGCTCCCGGTGCATGGAGCCTGCTTCTCCCTCTGCCTGTGTCTCTGCCTCATTCTCTCTCTCTCTCTGTGACTATCACAAATAAATAAAAATTAAAAAAAATTAGAGATAAACAGTGATGTTTCTTGACAAAATACTTAATTTACCTGTAAGCAAAAATAATTCTGAATATATATGTACCTAATAACTAGCCTCAAAATATAGAAAACAAAAATTTACAATTCAAAAAGAAGAAATATGGGGCACCTGGGTGGCTCAGCAGTTGAGCGTCTGCCTTTGGCTCAGGGTGTGATCCCAGAGTCACAGGATCAAGTGCCACATTGGGCTCTGTGCATGGAGCCTGCTTCTCTCTCTACCTGTGTCTTTGCCTCTCTCTCTGTGTCTCTCATGAATAAATAAATAAAATCTTAAAAAAAGGAGAAATATGAAAATTAATGATCACAGATTTTAACTTACCATTCTCAATGACTTTTACAACAAGCAGACAGAAATTAATAGAAGGAAAATTTTAACCCAATTAACAAGCTTGATTTACTTATCTTGTATGTAAAACTTCAAAATGAATATTAAAACTACTTAATGCCCTTTATTATTGAGTACATACAGAACATTTTAAATATTTGACTATAGTTCATCCATAAAGAAATTATCAAATTTCAAAGGATTGAAATCATATTTTCTCAGATCATCATGAAATTAGATTACAAAAGAATAACATAAAGATAATTAGAAAAGCCCTATATATTTGTAAATTTAAAGATAGAACATTAAATATCTCATGCCTCAAGGGAAAAAAAAGAAAAATAGAAAATATTTTTAAATACTGATGAAAATACTATATATTAAAACTTGTAGGTGTATAGCTAAAACAAGCTTACAGAGAAAATTTTGGCTTTAGATTCACATGTTAGAAAAGACGGAAAGCTGAAAAAGTGATTTGAGCAACTATCTGAGGAAGGAAGAAAAAACAACAAATTCAAACGAAAAGAAACTAGAAGGAAAAAACTAAGAATAGTAATTAATGAAATAATAAATATTCAACAAATCAACAAGCCAAAAGTAGTTTCTTTGAAATAAAATTGATACTTATTCCCAGACAGAACTCATCATTAAAAATAAAAGAAGGCATAACTAACTAAATTCAGGAATTAAAAAGTTGGAAAAAAAAAAAAAGGAATTAAAAAGTTGGGAGACATTACCATATATCCTACTTCACCATTTGGCAACATATAGTAATATTAACAGGGCTCTACATTGTGGCATAATTTTTTTACTGTATAAAGAATATATGATACTTGTGTATATAATTTAGAAAAACAGATAACAAAGTAAAATAGTGTCCCAATAGTTAGGAAAAAATGTTTCTCAATCCTAGATGTACACTGGAATTGTCAAGTATGCATTCTTTAAATATTGATGCTTTGGGCCTGTTGGAGGATTATTTAAATCATAATTTCTAATTGTGTCTTTGCATCTATATTTTTTAAATTGCCACTTAAGAAAATATTTATTTATTTGAGAGAGCACAAGCAGAGGGAGTAGGAAAGGGAAAAGCAGGCTCCCCACTGAGCAGGAAGCCCAATGTGGGACTCAATCCCAGGACCCCCAGGATCATGACTTTAGCCAAAGGCAGGTACCTAACTGAGCCATCCAGGTGCCCTGCCATGTTGACTCTAATATTTAGTCACATTATGAACAACTGATAGAGAAAATAATATTTTAATGTCCTTCAGGTCTTTTTTGCTTGTATAAACATAATTTTTATATAGATTCTTATGAAGCACACAATTTTGAAACGTTTTAAACTTACCAACATGTTCCTACTGGTATAGGAAGATGTTTACAATGCTTCTACCACTGCATTTTTAATAGTTACGTAGTATTCTATTTTGTGAATTTATTACCATTAATATAACTAATACATTATTAGGCATTTGAATATTCAATAGTATAAACAGTGCTAAGAGAATATCTTTATAAAAGTACTTTTCACACATCTATAAAAAGCACTTGTTAAGTCATTTATTCAAATATATTCTTACTGGATTAATGCAAATAGTTTATGTAACAGTTGGTAACTAAGTTTTTATCTTAGATGCTTGCCCAGAATCACATAGGCTATTAAGATTGAAAGAGATATATTAATATCTGTTTGGCTAACCATATTATCCCTAACACAGCAATGCCTGTTATACAGAAGGCATACAAAAATATTTGTTGAATAAGTGAATGAATTTAATTCCTTGGAACTAACTTCAATTTCTAGAGTATGTGGAGCAGCCACTTTCAAAAGAAAGATAGTGTAATCTTAGGAGGAAATCTAGCATGAGAAGACAAACTTAGAATCTATGACCTAAAATCTTTTACTTTCAAATTAACGATTAATAACAGAGAGTTATTGAGGTTTATGTACACCTACACTTTAAATATGGTCATTTTGGCATGTAGATTTTAAGCTACCATTTATTGAATGTTTTATATCCATTGTCTCATTGAAACTTCACAACCACCTACTATAGTGAATATTACTATCTCATTTGAAAGATGAGGTTTAGAGAGGTGAGGTAAATATGCTCAAGGTCACCAGCAAAAGAACAGGAGACAGGAATTCAACTCTGGTTTGTATGGTAGGAAAAAAAAAAAGCACCCCTTTAACCACTGTGCCTCCCATGTATTTTGGTTTTCTGCTGCACTGGAGCAGAATAACTTTGGACATTGCAATTAAAGATAATATTCTTATAACCAATACATGACTATGGAGAAATATTAGACAATTCAGATAAGCAAAACAAATGCAAATTATACCTATGATTCTGTTATCCATTGGGTGAACAGTACTTTTTATCTATCTGAAACAAATATGTCCTACCTCTGAAATTATTACAATCCCTGTCATTCTGTTTTGCTCACTGTGTATTTGGGCACTTGACATGCATTGAAGAAGCAGTACAATATATATATTTTTTAAACTGACCATTGGCTATTTTTTCTATAGCATCTATTCATTCTTTCATAATTATAAATATTATTATGTTTATGTCCTATTTTGTTCCATGCATTCTGCTACCTTTTGAAAATATAGTGGTGATCAGAAACAGATATGATCCCTGCCCTCATGGAGCTGTCAGTTGATCAGAGGAGAGTTTTATGAATAAAAAATGACAAATAAATGTAAATGTGCTATTGTAAAAAGCATTATGCAAGATAGGGATGTGAGTTTGTACAAGGAAAATTTGACCTAATCAGAAAAGGCTTCTCTGATAAAATAATAAGTAAGCTAATATTTGAAGGAAAGTTAAAGTAGGGAAGGAGGAGCCTTACAAAGGAAGGTACTAATATATGAAAAGCCCTGAGACAATAAAGACCTTGAGAATAAGGGAAATAGAAAGAAGGCTGGCACAGCTCAGGATGGATAAACCAGCTGGAGACTCTCATACAGCATGGGGCTGAAGAGGAAAGTAGGGACCAAACTCTGCAAAGGCCCTGAGGCTGGGTCATGCTGAGTATACTCAGAGCAGCAAAGATTCCAGCGTGGCTAAAGTGGCATAAGTAAGGCAAGAGCAATGTAAAATGAGGTTAGGGAGGCAACAAGGCGCCAGATAGTAATGCAGTGCTCTCCATTAGCACTTTCTACAGTGATGGAAATGTTCTTATCTGCTGCCCACTGTGTTAACCATTACTCACTTGAAACTGAACACTCAGAATATGGTTAGTATAATGGAGGAACTGAATGTTTAATTTTATTTAATTCTAATAGTCTTTAGCTGCAGTGTCTAATATGGTGACTTCTGAACCATGTGTGGCTAGTGTAGCTAAGGAATCTAAATTTTAATCAGTTGAAATTGAGGTTGCCATGTATGGCTAGTATCTACTGTGTTAAACCCTGCAGCTCTAGCCAGTGTTGCCTTTGGCTTTTACTCTGGAATAATTGAATTTTAATTACCTAAAGCATTTATAGCCAAATTGGTGTTTTGCTTTACTTTTAAGCAAAGTAATAAGAACTTAAACATAATTTCCTTGACTGTCATTTTTAATTGATACTTTGAGGCATCTCAGAAGGTGAAATGTAGTTGGTTAGAGTACATATATTTTTTCTCATATATTTGTCTTAGCTTAAATGTTTCTTGGTCATTAAAGCCATCCCTGACTTCCTCTAGATGAAGTAGTTCCTCCTAGTTAACATTCTTGTAGAATTCTGCACTTTCTCTTCTTGTCTCTTGCCATATACTAACGTATATTGATATTTGTATAATTATATAATATCTTCACAACCCCAGCCACACATAAGATTTTATTTAGGGCAGGGATAGTGTCTTACTGTCAGTCTATAGTTCATGGAATTGTTGTAGGCCCTTAGTGAATATTTGACACCTGGATAAAAGATCCAGAAAAGATTCCGATAAAGAAGTGAATGACTATACAGCAGTCTTTTCTACTATACTCGTCTTTCTGCTTTTTTATCCATCCTGGTTCTCATCCACATACCTCAGGCCATTAAGGACTTCCCTTAACCATCTATTCAGCCCTGTTGCTTAAAACTATTGATAAACATAAATCTCAATTCTATCTAAGCAGTCTTCATTGAGAGACCTTTTCCCACTCACCAAAAAGGGATTTAACTATCTTAAAGTAGATCCAAAAGAACTAGTGAAAAGCTTGATGACCTCTGTAGCTCAGAAATGAATTACGCTACGGTGACAACATGCTTTGTCTCTTAAGACTTCTCAGCTTTCATATAAATCATAAGAGTCTACCTTATTTTACATGAATTGCCCATTTTAAGACAGAATAATGATGGCATGTGACAAGTGGCAGTTGTCTCATAGTATTTCACTTAGCTGGCTTTACACAATTCACTCACCCTTAGGTTACTTAAGGTTGTATATATTCATATGTTGAATTTGTCTTTGGGACGTTCTAAGAACCCTTAGTGGGAATTCTGCAGCACATGACAGTGATTTTCTTTTTTCTTTTTTCTTTTTTTAAAGAGGTGGTTTTTTTCTTTAAATTTTTATTTATTTATGATAGTCACAGAGAGAGAGAGAGAGAGAGGCAGAGGGAGAAACAGGCTCCATGCACCGGGAGCCTGATGTGGGATTCGATCCCGGGTCTCCAGGATCGCGCCCTGGGCCAAAGGCAGGCGCCAAACCGCTGCGCCACCCAGGGATCCCACATGACAGTGATTTTCATTTATTTTGGTCCACAATGGGACTACCTTCTCTACTATCCCTCAGACAGTTGGAGGACTGTTAGAGCATCTTCCTACAATTTGTATGAAACTTGTAGTGATAGAACTGAAGTGAGCATCCAGTGACCTGGGTTTCATTTAGTCTTGCTGCAATTCAGTGTGTCACCTTCAATGTACTTAACCATTCTAAACTTGAAGTTAGAGCCTCTTATTTCCTACCTGTTTCAGTGATATTAGAACTAGTAAAATAATCAATTTTTGTGAAGCATACTAAAGTCCTTCTACAAAACAAATTAGATGCAAAGATTGCTGAGTGTGTTTGTGCAGAACTGCTGATGTTTCAAGCCAGATAGAACAGTAGCACCTATTCAAGTCACCACCACAGGGGACCTCTTAAAAGTCAGTTGACTTCACTATATGATAGGTTAGGATTGTTATTGGTTTATATTTCTCTTCCTGCTAAAAGAAAAGCCGTGAGTCTAGAAGAAGGAATTAAGAGTAGTAGTTTCTGAGGAAACCAGTGCCACAATGAACTGTGTGGTAGGTCAATTTGTTCTTTAAGCAGGTCTGGCAATTACCTTGGAATACTAGGCCTTCATATTTTTTCCACGTTTTTTCTTTATGCTTTATCATTCCTGATGAAAGAAACAAGAACAGTAAAAAGAAAAGCTATAGGTTACTCTGAAAAGATGCCAAGTTTCTTTAGGGGAGTGGTTGTCTTAGGTGGCGCTCTTACTACAGCACTGGGAGCTACACTGGTCCAAAGAGTAAAGCATGGCCTTTTGGGATCATAATGTGCTGTACATTTCTATTCCTATTGCTGCTCCCAGAATTTCTTATCTCTTGCCCTGGCAAATCATAACACACACATACACACAGGCACACACACACCCATCCCTGTCCAGTGCACCCAGTAGGGGGGAGGGGGCAGAAAAGACAAAGTCATTTATATAATGTGTCTCCCTGCTGAGCCCCTAATGGCCGAAGCTTTTGTTCTGCATTCAGTGGCTGCTTGTGATGGGCAGGAAGCTGCAGTCTCCCTTTGTTCCATGGCCTTATTCAGCAATTTAGATCCATCATAAAAATCAAATATGCATGTTGCAATCGCCTTGCCTACAACAGCTTCAATTTTCACCTTTCTTTAATTTGAACTCCACAGGGGAAGAAAGAGAACGAAGGAAAAGGGGAGAATGGGGAGAGGAAAAAAAAATTGCTTTGTATTTTTGCTCAGTGGACTGTGAAAATAGGCAGTAATGAAAAAATATATTTTTAATCTCCTAGATGTATCCTATTCGAAACAGCGCATACCACGAAACCAGGCCAGTTGAATCCCTTCTAGAAATGCCCTCAAACCATTCTGGTTATTGAGGCTCCAAAACTGGATGCGAAGTGGTTGGGAAGAGAGCAAAGTAGAATAGCATTACAAGAGGGTGGAAAGAGGAATACTATGTTTTGGGCTTGAGAAATCATCCCATTCAGAAAGGTGACAACTACACCACTTCTGGTTAAAAAAAAAAAAAAAAAATTTAAGGTCAACTGACTGTCATGAGTTTATTTTGTAGAATAAATGATTTGGGAAAAGGGTTCACAGATGGAATGAAAGAGAGATTACAATTAAAGATAAATATTTCCTCTCTAAATAAAAATGAACACATTGAAAGAGATGTTTTTGTCCACTTATTGATTTGTACACTATATTTAAAATTTTCCCAGAACTTCAAAGGATGTGTTCCCTGGGGTTCAAATAAATTTTCATCAGTGGCTTTGGTATTGATTATTCAGAAAAATACAGAAACCCTTTACCTAGTCCATTATTAGACTTGAACAGGGACTTTACAGAGGAGTTCATGCTCTAAATATAAACAATATGGCCAATATTTATTTGATTTGTTAAAAAAAATAAAAGATCTGAAGAACTTTGCCTCTTTATGCCTGGTTTTACTTATTATTATAGATTTTGAAAGCTCGAGCTAAAGTTGAAGCTGAACAGTTTGAAGATCCTTTGCCTGTTTTTATAAATGGAGCTCTTTCAGGGTAATTCCAGGGAGATTTGCTGTAGGCAACATTAGACAGCCGCAGAACATAATGTAGGATGGATGCAGACTGAAAGAGTGATCTTGAGGATCATTCAAGGTTGAAAAGCCTTTGATTGTCTTGAGTGGAACTTCTCCTGGAAGATGTACTGAGTGAGTCTGGGATCAAAACCAGTTTCAGAAGTTTGATCCAGTTGTAATATGGAAATCCACCAGATTCTGCTATGACTGATTAGAGATGTGTGAAGAAGGTTTCTCTTTTCCAACATTATTGATTTTTCTTTCAAACCCCCCCAGTTTCACAGAGAAAATCTCTGGCATTTAAAAGTGTTCAATTTAGTACAGTTCACTGATGCATGTAATCTTTGCTAACTGCATCCCATTTTCTCTGAACTTGGTTTTTCAGGTCCTCTTATGTTCTGGGTATATTTTAGGTTTACTTTTGGTTTTAAGTGAAATCAAGAATGCACCAGGACATATGAGTACTGAAAGGATAAATTTAATATTTGTAAGGGTTTTTTTTAGTTGCAATTTTTCCTTCCCTCTGTTGGAAATGGAGGAAATTATCTATGCCCAGAAAAAAAGAGGTATAATTTTTAAAAGTGGAGTCCACAATTTAAGCTTCCATCTGAGTCAAGGGATTTGTTTATCTCTTGAATCTCATCTGGAAAATGTGAGAAAATTAAGATGGTAATAGTGCCTGGAAATTTACAACACTGGAGAAAATCTGTAGTTGTATAGGCTAGCTCAGGCAAAAGCTGTGGCTCTGTGCTTCCTCAACTCCCTTTCTCCACCCCTTCATTTAACACTATCCCATGTCTCTTAGACTATTGTGGACAGATATCAGATCCTATAACTTTTCATTGAAGTCAGAACCATATGCTGTCATTTTATGTTTTCAGCTTCTCTTTAATGAGAAAAGATGCTGGATAGATGTATCAGATGGTCAATGTTGCATATTGGAGAGTGAAGCCTTTTCTCTTTGAATGTAAGATAATTTAATGTGCGAGAGTTTATTTTTAATTGAACATTTTTCTCTCCCATATCAAATGGGAACTTTTCTTTGTCCTCAGTTCTGTTTTCCCAAGAAATAAATTGTAGAAAGCATAGAGGAAAAATTGTTCAGGTATTTTCTTGACTAGGCTTCCTTTTCAGGCCACCTGGTTTGTATTTCAAGGTCATGCTACTTACTTCCATGATTGTTACCTATGCTTTAAACAAAATGTTAGATTTCTTTTCCCTCAAGATGTCAATGTCTTTCAGAGTGCCTCTTTTTCTTCAGTATTAAATATATGTTGAACTAATAATAAGTCTGAATTACTGAAACTTTTCTCTTATATAAAATCATGTAGAAGTTGAGTGTAGGCTCCAGAATTAGTCTCAGTTCAAATTCTGTTTCCAACCTTGACCAACTCTGTGATCTCTGGCAAGTTAAGCCTCAGTGTCTTCATTTGTAAAATGAGTATGTGAGGGTAATAACACCTGATTCATATGATGATCAGAATTACAAGAGATTATACAAAGTTTGTTACAGGTTGAGTTACATGGAGATGAGCATTCAGGATGTTTACCATTTATTAGGGAGTACTCTTGGGATCAGCACCTCTGGAAAATGAGTTGTAGTGCATTCCCAGCAAAGACCTCAGCCAATCCTACAGGTAAGTTTTTTCAACTGAGAGCTACAGGTAAGTTTTTTCAACTGAGGGCCATCTTCTCTCAGGTCTCCCATTAGCTGGTGAAATAAGTCCTTCATTCCTAAAGGAATATCTGGGTGGCCCATCCCAGTTTCCCCCAGAAGTATTTAGTAAATGCTCAATAAATGTTAGCTATGGAGTAGTGCCAGTGTACTGTGAGACTATTTACCTGTGAGACTATTCTCATCAGTATTGCAAACATTTGCTCCCCTTATATATACTAATTACAAGGGACAGTATAGTGTTGTGGTAAGAGCACAGCCCTGGAACTGGACTTCATGAATATGAGTCCCAATGCCCTAGCTAGCAGCTGAATGACCCAGATAGATTAGGATCATGTACCTTGGTTTTCTCAACCGTGAAATGGGAATAATAATAGTACCTATTTTCATAGGCTTATTATAAGGATTCAATATGTTAATACTGAACACTTTGAACAGTGCCTGGTATGTAATATGTTCTTACTGTGCTTATTGTTGTTATTTTATTTCTTCTCTCAAGTTAAACATGTAGTCAAAAAGAACTTTGGAATCAGATAATTCATGGTTTAAAATCCCAGCTCTGTCACTTAACAACTATTTTTATTATGTTATTTAATCTGTGGTACTCAAGTTTTCTCATTTGTTAGAGACGTTTTGATGTCCCTTATAGAATGCACCAAGAATTTGAAGTTTTTATAAACCTATGTTTTAGTTCCTTTTCTGAAATATGGGAATAATCCTACCCTTAAGATGTCACGAAGATTGCATGAGTTCATATATGAAAAGTACATAGAATGATGCCTGATGCAAAGTGCACATTAAGTGTTAGCTAATAGGATGAAGATGATGATATCAACAACGCATATATAAAGTACTCTGCACAGTGCCTTGCATATATAAGCACTCAAATCGTATTTTTGAAGCCCATCATGGATCTATTATTTTATTCTCTCCTTATAGCCTTTATTTCCTATGTAATCTGGTCTGCTGTTCCTTTATTCTTGATTATTCCTTTCCTCTTCCCTCACTGGCTTCAGGTTTTTGAATGTTATGTGTGGGTAACATTAAACCATATCCTCTGACATCTTTTAAAAATTATTTTGATCTTCTTTCATTTTCTGGAGATAATAAGGCTGATGAGTGATTAAATGTTATCTTCAAGTGTAGGAAGGCTCTTGCTGCAGAAAGGATAGTTGTCAGTTCTCTGTCTTTAGGACAGAAGAAGAGAAATAGACTTAAATGTAATGTAAACCCAGTATGGATGACCAAAGAGGATGGTAAAATCTCTAACTCCAAGAGAGACTGAAAAACAAAGAGTGCTCTTAATTTAACTAGAATAAGTATGCACATATGTTCCCATCTAAATGAAAGAGAAAATTCTAAGGAATCTCTTTTGACTCCCACAATTTTCTGATTCTGCTATCCCAAAATATCTTAACCATAAATATTACCTGCTAATGTATACCTTGCTTATGCTATTTTACTCTATTGTCATATTATCTTTCCTGGTTTTATAATAGCTGCTGCCTTTATAAATTCAGAAGGATCTTGGTTTGGCACAGCCATCTACTATTTATAATAGCTTATAAACTATTTCTCTTTAAAATAGTATATAATAATAAACAATGACAGCTAGAATGTTCTTTTACACTCCAGAGGAAATAGCCTGATTAAATCCACCTTATTCATATACTCAGGGTTTTTATATTGTTTTAGATTTAAATATTGCCAAGTGTTAACCTTAGATTGTTACTTTGGCAGAAACTTGATAGTATAATTATGGCCTTTATAATTACTCATGTAGAAAATCATCTTAATTAAATAAACAAAAACTGAAGGCAAAGGAACATTATGATTGAGTTTATTCCATACGAATAAGAGGAAGAGTGGCTCAAAATAGAAGCAGACATCTGTGGAAATAAAGAAGAAAAATCTGCAGTTCTTAAAAACCTAGTCTTCTCTTTTGAGGATATTATCATATAGAGATCTAGGAAATAGCACAGCTTCAAACATACCCCTTAATAGATAGAGTAAAGCTGCATTTTTGATGGCAGACAAAGCTATCATCTTTGTTCAGACTTTGAACTACTATTGTAGCATCTTCTACCCAGGAATCTCATATTCCCACAAATTCTATACATAGTAGTTATTACATGTTAAATATATAAAGCATGAAATTTCTCTTCCTGAAAGTCCCTGAGAGTGTATAAATTATAGATCATTGTTTTTAGAACTTTTTCTTTGAGTTCCTTCTGACTATCCCCACTGAAGACCTAGGCCCTGTTAGTATGTCTTTTAGAAACTTACAGCACAGGAAAATTTTCTGTAATATTTTCTCATTAAGAAATATTGCTTCCCTAAAAAATATGAGGGAGCTAGCTGGATTTTTGTGTGTGTGAAATACACTAGAACTTTAGTTGTTTTTTTTTTTTTATATATCTTTGTGCTTGGCACAGAATGGGTACTCAATAAGTAGTAATGGTTCACTGAGTCCATAAAAATTAGTTGTCAGGTTAAAAGAGATTCTTTTGGTATGATACATATTTATTGCATCAATGTCCACAGGAGTTCTGGAATTGCTTTCAGAGTTCAGAGCCTTTAGTACAGTCTTTTGAATATACTCATCTTTTCATATCAGTTAACATTTACAGAGTGCCTATAGTACATATTTTTAAGTAGCATGATTTTACTCATCAGTTGTCATTTATTTTTTTTAGTTGAAGTATAGTTGACATACACTGTTGCATTAGTTTCTTGTACACATAGTGATTTGACCAGTCTGTTATGCCATGCATACTGCATGTGTAGTTGCCATCTGTCACCATACTGAGCTATTACAATACAACTGGCTATATTCCCTATGCTGTGCCTTTTATCCCTTTGATTTATTCATTCCATAACTGGAGGCCTGTATCTCCCATTCCTCTTCACATGGTTTACCTATCTATTCCTCCCCCACTCCCTTCTGACAACCATAAGTCTGTTCTCTGTGTTTATGGGTTTATTTCTGCTTTTTTGTTTATTTGTTCACTTGTTTTATATTTTAAATTCCTTATATAAATGAAATAATACGGTATTTTTCTATCTCAGTCTGACTTATTTCATTTAGCATAATACCCACTAGGTCTATCCATGTTGTCTCAGATGGCAAGATCTCATTTTTTATGGCTGAATAATATTCTGTTGTGTATATATCACACATTTATTTATTCAAAGATTTTATTTATTTCAGGGAGAGAGATAAAACCTAAGTGGGAGAGGGACAAGGGAGAGGCAGAGAATCCCTAGCAGACTCTATACCAAGCATGGAGCTCAACTTGGAGCTTCATCTCATGACCCTGAGTTCATGACCTGAGCCAAAACCTAGAGTTGGCTGCTTAACCAACTGAGCTGTCCCATAGATGCCACATATTCTTTACCCATTCATCCATCAATGGATACTTAGGTTGTTTTCCTAAGTATTATATTGATACTATATTGTCTGTTATAAATAATGCTGCAATAAACATAGGAATGCATATATATTTTTGAATTAGTGTTTTCTTTAGTTAAATATCCAAAAGTGGAATTACTGGATCATATGCTGTTTCCATTTTTAATATTTTGAGGAACCTCCATACTGTTTTCCACAGTGGTTGCACAGTTTACATTCCACCAAGAGTACACACATGTTCCTTTTTCTCCACATCCTCACCAACACTTGTTATTTCTTGTCTTTTTGTTTTAGCCATTCTGATTGGTATAAGATGGTATCTTATTGTAGTTTTGATTTGTATTTCCCGGATGATTAGTGATATTGAGCATCTTTTCATATGTCTGTTAGCCATTTATATATCTTTTTTGGAAAAACGTCCATTCAGGTCCTCTACCCATTTTTTAACTGGATTATCTGGGATTTTTTGGTGTTGAGGTGTATAAGTTTTCTGTGTATTTTGGATACTAACCCCTTATTGGATATATAGTTTATAAATTTCTCCCATTGAGCAGTCCCTAATTCTTGTGTAGTTCCAATAGTTTTATTTTTGCATTTATTTTCCTTACCTGCAGAGACATATCTAGAAAAATGTTGCTAAGACCAGTAAAGAGTTTATTGTCTATATTTTCCTTTAGGAGTTTTATGGTTTCAGGTATTACATGTAGGTTTTTAATCCATTTTGAGTTTATTTTTGTGTATAGTATAAGAAAGTGGTCCAGTAGACTCCTAACTCTGGGAAACGAACTAGGGGTGGTGGAAGGGGAGGAGGGCGGGGGTGGGGGTGACTGGGTGGCAGGCACTGAGGTGGGCACTTGACGGGATGAACACTGGGTGTTATTCTGTATGTTGGCAAATTGAACACCAATAAAATATAAATTTATTATTAAAAAAAAAAGTGGTCCAGCTTCATTGTTCTCATGTAGTTGGCCAGTTTTCCCAGCATCATTTATTGAAGACATTATCTTATCCCTATTGTATTTTCTTGCCTCTTTTGTTGTAGATTAATTGGCCATATAAATTTGTGTTTATTTCTGGTTCTGTTCCACTGATCTTTGTGTCTTTTTTTTCTGCCAGTATCACACTGTTTTGATTACTGTAGCTTCGTAGTATCTGGGAGTATTTGGCTTTGTCCTTCTTTCTCAAGATTGTTTTGGCTAGTAGTTTGTTTATTTTCAATTATATCAATTGTCTGCCACTCTCCCTTCTGTCAGTAATAGTAACAATGCTGAAGGGGGACAGTAAAAAATAAGAAATGGTTTTCCTTCAGAGTTAACATTTAGAAATGTATGTACAAATTAATATAGTACAAAATACAATGTTTTAATAGTTATAAAAGAAGCATAGAGTGAAATAGATGACGTATCTGGTTGAGCTTCATGGAAGAGGTTGTATTTCAGATGGATCTTGGTGGATATGGGTAGGAAAATATGGGAAAAGGATATGTCAGGCAAGAAGAAAAAACTTGTAAACAAAGGACCAAAAGCAGAAAAGCACTTGGTTCAATTAGAGAATGGTTGAATAGTAGGTAAAGTAAGAAAAGAGGGATCCCTGGGTGGCGCAGCGGTTTGGCGCCTGCCTTTGGCCCAGGGCGTGATCCTGGAGACCCGGGATCGAATCCCACATCGGGCTCCCGGTGCATGGAGCCTGCTTCTCCCTCTGCCTGTGTCTCTGCCTCTCTCTATTTCTCTCTCTGTGACTATCATAAATAAATAAAAATTAAAAAAAAAAAAAAAAAAAAAAAAAAAAAAAAAAAGAAAAGAAACCAGGGAGATAGAACTCTGGAGCCAGGGTCCCTGGGTATAAATCGTAGTACTGACACATATTAACTGTCTTTTGACAAGTGACTTGAACTGTGTGTCTTAGTTTCTCATCTTTAAAATGGGGATAATATCTTTATTTTTTTTTATTAAGTTGATATGAACAATAAGATACCATATGTAATGCACCTAGAACAGTGCCCAGCATATAGCAAGCATTATGTAAGTGTTAGAAGGCAGGAGGGTGGACATTCTTTCCGGGATGCCCCTGAAAGCTTTTGAGCAATGGGGGCAAAGAGATAGAAGCTGTGCTTTGATAGGACAATCCTGGCAGTACTGTGCATAACTGAAGATCAGAGGGACATTAGCTGAAAGAGAGATCTGGGAAGAGGAAATGAGGGATTGGATTGGGGCACTGGCTGTGGGAATGACAAGGAAGAGATGTAAGTAAGAGATTGCACAGTCTTTAAAACAGGCACATACTAACTTTTCAAAAATTTTTTAAAGATTTTATTTATTCATGAGAGACACACACACAGAGAGAGAGAAGCAGAGACACAGGCAGAGGGAGAAGCAGGCTCTGTGCAGGGAACCCGACATGGGACTCGATCCCGGGACCCCAGGATCACTCCCTGGGCTGAAGGCAGGCGCTCAACCGCTGAGCCACTCAGGCATCCCACATTCCCACATTTCAAGTTTTTGAATGAGAATATCTTTGTTTTTGAAACAACCAGAAGTCATTTTGAAATAAGTCTAGTGACCAAAGTGGGAGATTTCTGGTTATAAAACAAAACAAAAGATGAATTTAAAAAGTAATAAAATGGGTTTTGTTTTGTGGCTTCTTAAACTGGTACTAAAGGCAATTCCAAAAGAGATTTGCTAGAAAACAAAAAATGTACAGTACATTTATCAGTGGAATAAATATATAATTTCGCCAGGTTATTATGATAGAGGAAAATAGTCACTTGGTTGTATTAATATTAGCGTACATATTTAATCATCAGTAATATTGCAGATACTACCTTTTTAATAAGAAAATTTAATAAAGTTTGAAAGTAATTCCTAATTTGTAATGATAATTCCTTGAATACAATCTTATGGAATGGGGATAAAAAATACTTGAATGATAAGGACCAGAATTTGGTCTTTCCTTTATTTTATTTACCATGTCCTACTGTTTATATAGCTTTTGGACACTGCCACATCTTGATTTTTTTTCTTTATGTTACTGTTTTTTATATTTTATTAAAATGAAAATAGGAAGGAGGATGGGAAAGCCAGGATTCGTTAACTTTAGGTACTGCTAAAGCTAGGTAGGGGACTTAAATTAAATTTAAGTAGCCTGATTGGCTTTGCATAGCTGTTTGAAGATGCATTCTAACACTACCATTTTCTATATTCTGTTAGATTTATTAAGGGTCTTAACATATTGTTGACCTATGTGCAGTTCACTAAATATTGCTCTATGTGCTAATCGGATCAGCTTTCACTTATCACCTTGCATCTGCTCTGGGCTGGTGATAAAGGGCCACAACTTTTCCTAGAAAAATTTCATATGATACATTGAACTTAGTATTTAATTTTACTTAAAATACTCTTTTCAGGCAAATGAACCACAATGCAAGTTTATAAGTTGGAATTGCTAGAAATGTTTCCAAGGTAAACGTACTATGTATAGACACACATCTTTTTTTTATGAGAAATTCATTTTATTATTTAAAAAAAACTTTTTTGAGTACAGTTTTCAAACATTGTTGAATTAAAGTCGATAATATAGTGCTAATTCAATTTCTCCATTGTGTTATGCTATGCTCACCACAAGCGTAGCTACCGTCTGTCACCATATAATGTCATTATAATATATTGACTATATTTCCCATGCTGTGCCTTTTAGTACCATGATTTGTTCATTCCATACATAGGCACTTGTGTTTTCCACTCCACCCATTTTGCCCATCCCCTCACTCCTCTTCCCTCTGGCAACCATCAGTTTATTCTCTGTCCATATGGATCTATTTATGCTTTTTGTTTATTTGTTCATTTTATTTTAGATTTCACATTTAAGTGAAATCATTTGATATTTGTATTTGTCTGATTTATTTCACTTGTACAATACGCTCTTGATCCTTTCATGTTGTCTCAAATGGCAAGATCACTTTTTTTTATGGCTGCGTAATATTTGTGCATGCATGTATGTATATACACTCCTCCTTTTTTTAATCCACTTGTCTATTAGTTGACACTTAGGTTGCTTCCATGTCCTGTCTATTGTAAATAATTCTGCAGTAAACTTATGGGGTGCATATATCTTTTTGAATTAGTGTTTTTGTTTCTTTGGGTAAATACCCAGTAATGGAATTAATGGATCATACGGTATTTCTATTTTTAATTTTTTTTTAGAAACCTCTATACTATTTTACATAGTGGCTGCATCTATTTACATTCCTACCCAACAGTGCTTTAGTTCCTTTTTTCTCCATATTCTCCATATTACCAATATTTGTTTTTTCTTGAAGACATAAATCTTTAAAAATTATCAATTAATTAATATATAACAGGATATATATTTTTACAATAAAAACACTACAAAAAGACAAAAAGAGAATGATTACTATTTGCTGTCAGTGAGGAGGGGCTTCTGTAACTGGAGACTATACCGGAAGTGGGGCTTTTTTCCACCAGGTATATCCCAGGGAAAAGGAAGTTTTCACTTCCCATAGGAAAAGGAGGGTTGAAACAATGTATGATATCCTAAAAGTGAAATAGAACTTCATGATGAATTTAGAGCAGAAACCTGAATGGAAGTCATTATGAACATAGTCTCTGTCTCTTGTTGAAAAGACAAGACTCAGTAGGAAAAACCTTCAGTCATTAGTTTAGCAAAAGTCAAGACTCACATTGGAAATACTAGAAGGAACTAGGATCTCTTTGTCAATTCCAACATAAGGTTTTATATTGATATGTGTTGTCAGACCCTCATTTTGCAAATGAAAGCTAACAATCATTTGGCAGTGAGGATGCCAGTAATTTAGTGTTTATGAAATGTAGTTACTTCTCAGGTTAGAATTAACCATTTGCTACCTGTACCTTCTACCGAATTCAAATATGTTGGTTCTTGCCAAGCTCTGTAGTGGGAGATTGAGTGGCAGGAAATAGATCCAGTCTGTTGATTCATCAGTATAACATCAATCCAGTGAACTCAGAATAGGATGGAAGTCATAAGGGCATTTCATAATTCCTAATAAACCAGCAAAGGAAATGTGTGAACATTCAAGAGTATGAGATTGCATTCTCAGTCTGGATGCCATTCTTCCCCAAATACCCAGAAAATTTCAAAATAGCTCTGGGTTATAAATAGACAAACAAAAAAGTTACCTGCTTTGATGGGCAGTTTTTCATTTGTTAACTATGGTGTCTTTGTTCAGGCTGCTATAACAAAATACCATAAACCAGGTGGCTTAGAAACACCAGAAATTTCTTGGAATTCTGGAGGTTGGGAAGTCCAAGATCAAGATATCAGCAGATTTATTGTTTGGTGAAAGCCTGCTTCCTGGGTCATAGATGGCCATCTTCTCTGTCTTCACATTGTAGGAAGGGTGAGGAATCTCTCTGGGGTCTCTTGTATAAGTACACTATCCCATTCATGAGGGCTCTGCCCCCAAGCGTCAATCATCTTGAAAAAGCCCCACTTCCAAATATCACACCCTGAGGGAATAGATTTCAGCATATGAATTCTTAGGGGACACAGATACTCAGCCTATAACATTGATTCCAGCTGTTCAGAGCAGCATAACTTGTACTGGTCAGAGAAGCAGAAATAAAAACCTGTGTTTATAGGGACATTTCCAGCAAATGCAAGCAAGAATTATTGTATGTTGGGAATGGCAATAAAGTCTTTAAAACTCATTAAAATAACACATTTTGTTGCTTTTCAGCCTTCTACCAAAAATCCTTCTTATCAATGCCATGAAAAGAATTTAGAGAATAACTGAGTATACAGCTATGCCAAGAATTTAAATTGACCTGAGGGCCTTCGTGCAAATAAGATTTCTGTTATCAAACAGAATTCTCTGATTTGTTAGTGTTTTTGATATGACTAGTTGATATGCAGATCAACCTCTAGTAGGATATTGACCTTTGAAGTTTTTGTAACCACCTTATAAATTGTGAAGCATTATCAAATGTATCTCTTTTAGGATTGCCCTGTTCCTATTGGCTGGTAGTGGTCATTCTGCAAATAGCTACCATGTGTGTACTATGTACCAACTACTCATCTAAGTACTAGAAAAATAATAATGAATAAAACATTTTATATTTAAATATAACAAAAATGCATAAAATTAATAAAGAACTTCAGATAATGATAAGTGCAGTGAATAGGAAAAAAGAGGCTATCGAGATATAGGGTGAGGAAGAGAGTGGGTTGTGGGCAGGGAATGAGAAATATTTTAAACAGGTTAGTCTGGAAAGATCAGTTTGAGGATCTGACTGCTAAAGGCCACAGATGTTGAGCAGAAGTAAGCCATAAATTCCCGGTTGGGGAACAAGAATTGCAAAGACACCCTGTGATAAGACCAAGCTTGGCTTATTGAAGAAATGATAAGAAGGCCAGGTTATGAGGTAAATAAAGCTCAATGGGACTTGTAATCTTACAGGCACTGAATGGCAAATGAATGAGAGAAGGTACTTGGTAAAAGATCTTTACTTTCAAAGTTTTGTTTTTCTTTTTGCACAGATTTCTTCTTACTAAAGAGACAAGATGAACCATTTTAAAGAACAGAATGATCTTAACTGTTTTACTCCTTTCCCCTAGTGTCCTAAGAAAAATTTATCTTTGAATACCTTGTTTCCAATCTTCCTCCTCTGAGTATCCAGAAATATCCTCTTCAATTATTAGCTTTTTGATAATATTTACAGAGGAAATATAGATCAGTCATATATGCCTTTTTGTCACAATGCTTATCAAAGGAAATGAAGAGGAAAATACTGAATAAATATGTATTACAGTAATTCTGTCTTTTGAAGCAGTCTGCCTTTATTATCATAGATTTAGGTCATTGTGTTCCATCAGGTCCATACCATTTAATATATAAATTTGGACAGGTTACTTAACCTCTCTTGAAACTCTGTTTTCTCATCTATAATATGTGGAGGTGACTACTCTTTATGTCAGAGGTTTGTGAGGATCATGAGACCATGTATATGAAGTGTTTAGTGCAGTGCTTGGTACACACAATTATGGAGGACTTGCTGTTAGGTTATCATGAATATCTTCATTCCTTCCAGTCACCTCCCAGTAAACTTTTCTGCAAACTTTTTCAAGTAGTTCCAATAAACTTTTATGTTGGCTTTTCCCACCAGCTTATGTCACTGATCAAATATCTTTTTCTCCAGTGTCCAGCTGAAAGAAACTGTATATTTATAAGACCATCTTTTGGGAAGAAAAATGCCTGGAGTCAGTGGTCTATTAAAAACCTAGTATTAATTAAGGCTCCTGTCAAACTCCTGACAAAACCTATGTGTACTGTATAGCTATACCAAGGATTCCAGAGCATAGGTGAAAACATGTATGTTGCCCTTGATCTCCTGAGCTACATTTGGCAAGTATCCAGTCACTCATTTTTATCTAATTAATGACATTCCTGGCATATAGGGATCATATAACAGAATCCGTTCATACTCTGCCTGCAAAAACCCACTTTGTTCTCCTACCTGCAAAAAAATAATAATTGGCAACCTCTGTTATTCATTTTTGTCATTTTTAATACACATTTTGAATTCTCCCTTCCTCCCCCTTCCCTCCCTCCCTCTCCTTACTTTTTCTGCCCTCTCCTCTCCCACTCCCTCCTGCCTTCCCCTGCATCCCATTCTCCTCCCTCCCTTCAAGTCTGTCTCTCTTTTCTACTGAAGGAAAGAAAAGCTTCTTGGGGGCAAGGGTATAATAGGAAATTAACATCATCAATTGAGCTGATTCTAGAAGTTTTCTTGAATCTCAAGAATAGCTTGAGTAATGGTAGCATTATCATGATCCTCTGAGAAGACCATGACCATTCCCTCCACCACATTTTAGCTTCTGCTATTTTCCTTGCTTAGAATACTTTTTCCTTTTCTTCCATCTTTAAAGAACATTTTAAAATCTCACCTCTTTCCATAAATCTTATTAACTCTAGAGTTAATGGATCTTTTTTCTCCCCCCACCTTTTGCTCTCTAATTCATATTATTAACCTTGTACATAAGTTTAAAGGCTTATTTTCCCAATTAGATTTTTTTTTTTTTCAGAGCAGTGACCAGGTCATATACCTTTTTAGTTTCGTACTGTTTCCATCTCTCCCCACCCCAGCCATCATCATGCTTTTAAACGCCTGAGCATTACATCTTCGTTTGGAAAGAGGGCATGTTAGCAAATTTCTAGACCTTTTAAGAGAATCAAGACAACTGTATGTTTTATAACATTATAGATACTACACAGGGCAAAACTTAGCTCTTATTGTAAGAAGCCTATCTACAATTACAGATCTAGGCCAACAGAATGCCTTGGGGCCTACCTTCATACCTCATTTCACCCCAAATTTCCAAGTGAGTTTAGATTATGTCTGAGTCTGAGCATCCAAGTCAAATCTGGAAAGTCATGCCAACCTCCAAATAAATTAAAAATCCCTGAGGAAAAATTAGGCTTTTTGTTTCTCCTTTTATATACTTTTGGTTCATTTAGCCTCTCATATATATCACCACCAGAAAGAAGATAAAGAAAGAATGCCAGTCATTCAAGTGTTTAAATTTTTTGTTGATAGCTGCAGTAAATTGGTTAGAGAAGTTAAGGAAAAATCTGCACTAAGAGGAAATTTAGAGACTATGGTTTTCATTTATCCACTCCTTCATTTCATCAGTTAATGACAAACCATAAAAACAGATTAACGCATAAAGGGAAGAACACTATATATCCTCAGAAGAAAATAATACTTGTTGAAGTTAAAAAATATGAGACATTTAAAAGTAAAGAGGATGGTAGCTAATGAGCTCTGTTATATAAATTAAAGAATATCACTGAGATCCTGAATAAACAGGCCATCTAACAGAGGGAGATATCTGTACCCGGTAACTACATCCTGCTATGTAAGTTTAAAAGGGAAAAAGAGAAGACAGTGCTGAGCAAGAAGCTATGTATACCTGGATGTGCTCTATTAAAAGAGGCGCTTGATTGCTCAGTAATTGCAGAGCTAGGCTCTTGGGGAGGCCTTTGTCATCCCTCCTTGGCTGACACCAGACGATAGTGTGGCTCTGTGATAAGAAACAGAGGACCAGTGTCTCCATGGTAACTAACTGAGCTCTATATATTACACTCATTACAAATGAAGATAGATAGTAAAAAAAAAAATGTATTAACACAGAGAGGGAATATATATATATGTGTGTGAGTGTATATATGTATCTTGTCTTCTATCTAGAAAGTGAATAAAATAAAATAAAAATGTGATTGCGCTGAATAGACAAGGTTGATAGGCCTTTTTTCCCCATTGGTGCAGGTAAATATTTCATTTTTCAGCTCCTCTGATGGTTTTGTTCTGAACCCACCCAGCTGTAGCTTGAAAGATTAATGATGGGCAGCAAAAGAACCTGAGAAGAGGCAATGAATGAATAGAAACCAGCACCAGAGAAGAAAGAGTTTTGCCTGGCCTTTGGGACAAATAAATAAGGATTTACTAAGTCTGCTGGTTTCATCCCCATAGCAGGAAAACCTGGAACCCATTAGAATGGAAACCTGGACATTTTTATAATGTTATAATTCCTAGAGTTCCAAACTCACACAGCCTAGTGACAGGGAAAAAAGAAAAGAAAGAGGGAAGAAAAATCTGTTTCCTTTCTAATTTTCTCTTCTGTAGTTATTGATTTTACTTTAACACAACTAACTTTACTGTGCGTCTCCTAACATAAGACCATTACACCTATGTGTAGATCTTTATAAGGTTAAACATATTTTCTGAAAGCTCAGCCTGCCTATGTCATGCATTTTAAAGAAAAAGTCCAAATTAAAGAAGTCATCAGTGAGTAAACCATTAACACTAGAAATTAAAAGTTTTGATTCAAGACACAGAATGCAAATATTTGGCCAGAGAACAAAGACCCAGGAGCTTTTTGCAACTGTTATATTATCTTTGATGTATTAGTCCATCTGTTCTTAGATGAATGACTTTAAACTCTGAAAGAAGGACCCTTGGTAGCCCAGCAGGGATTTTTGCTGATTCTTAAGATTGGTTTCTGTGTTTTTTTTCCTCAGTCACTCCAATTTCTGAACAAGTATTTGGGTCATTGCTAGAAAGGATATAAGTGTATTTTAAAAACAAAATAGGTTTAAAATAAAAAAAATAAAAGTAAAAACAAAATCAGTATTTCACCTCATTTGAGTAACATAATTTTCTGCCTTTCATTTTTTCTTACTGAAAAATCTTACTCCTCTACAATTCTTGTGAATTCTTCTAGAGTCTTCCGAGATAAGGATGAAAAAAGAAGGGGGGGGGGGAGGAATAGTGTAAGTACATACCTAAGAGGAATGAAAATATATGTCCCACACAAAAACTTGCACACAAATTTCATATCAGCTTTATTCATAATTGCCATAAAGTAGAAACAACACAAATGTCCATCAGCTGATGAGTGGATAATATAATGTGGTATAAGCATACAATGGAATGTTATTCGGCAATAAAAAGGAATGGAGTACTGATACATGTTACAACATTAACCTTGCAAACATTATGCTAGGTGAAAGAAGCGAATCATAAAAGACCAAATATTGTATGAATCCATTTATAAGAAATTTCAGGAATAGGCAGATCTACAGAGACAAAAAACACATGAGTAGTTGCTTAGGCTGGGAAGGGGCATGGGGAGAGGAGGGTGACTGCTAACAAATAGAGGGTTTCTTTTGAGGATGATGAAAATGTATTAAAATTCATTATGATGATTGCAAAACTTTTTGAATGTGCTAAAAAAAATGGACATTTTAAATGGATAAATTGCATGGTATGTAAACTATATCTCCATAAAAGGATTATCTCCATAAAAGGGACATGGGGAGAGGAGGGTGACTGCTAACAAATAGAGGGTTTCTTTTGAGGATGATGAAAATGTATTAAAATTCATTATGGGGATCCCTGGGTGGCGCAGCGGTTTAGCGCCTGCCTTTGGCCCAGGGCGCGATCCCGGAGACCCGGGATCATATCCCGCATCGGGCTCCCGGTGCATGGAGCCTGCTTCTCCCTCTGCCTCTCTCTCTCTCTCTCTCTCTCTCATGAATAAATAAATAAAATCTTAAAAAAAAATCATTATGATGATTGCAAAGCTTTTTGAATGTGCTAAAAAAAATGGACATTTTAAAAGGATAAATTGCATGGTATGTAAACTATATCTCCATAAAAGGATCTCCAACTTGGGTGGAGATGAACATGATCATACGATGCCTGTATGTCCTGATTTGCCCAGAATTGTGCCAATTTTTGCCATTTGGGCCAACAAATTAATATCTCTGCTTTCACTTTTCCAAAGTGTCCTATTTGGATGATAAACTATATGGTTGCCTTGTATATAATCAGGAGTCCTATGACTTTCTGAAGTGTATCCTAAAGTTACCTAATGAAAATACCACTTGAGATTCCTATTAGTAGTAAAGATTCGGGGCAGCCCGGGTGGCTCAGCAGTTTAGTGCCGCCTTTGGCCCAGGGCCTGATACTGGAGACCCGGGATCGAGTCCTGCGTCGGGCTCCCTGCGTCCCTGCATGGAGCCTGCTTCTGCCTCTGCCTGTGTCCCTGTCCGCCCCGCCCCCCGTGTGTGTCTCTCTCATGAGTAAATGAAATCTTTAAAAAAAAAATAGTAAAGATTCATGTGTCCCTTCCACGGATTCTAATTTAGTATGTCAGAGGTGGAAACTGGTGTTTTGTATTTTTGATAATTTAGCGAATACTGTGAATGCCAAAATGAATTCAATGAATGTCAGAAATTCACTGTTTTGCTTGTTTATAAAAAAGAGGTGATCTAATGACCATTTGGGGCAAAGAGAATTTCAGGGAGGTATGAGAAGACTGCAGGAAATGACCTGACAGGAGGTCAGAAAATGAATTTTGACTGTGATGAGGATCAAGAGAACAATGGGAATAACATTCAGCACAAGTGGTGCTGCTGTATCTTCTTTTTCTTTTCTTTTTTCTTTTTATCTTGTCTGATTTATTCATTTTTATTCTCAAATTTTTATTTAACTTCTAGTTAGTTAAAATACAGTGCAATATTGGTTTCAGGAATACAATTCAGTGGTTCAGCATTTACAGTCAACACTCAGAGCTTACCATAGCAGGTACCTTCCTTAATGCTCATCACCCATCCAGCCCATCCCCCACCCACCTCCCTCTATCAGCTGTTTGTTCTTTGTCACTAAGAGTCTCTTATGGTTTGTTTCCCTCTCTCTTTTTTATTTTCCCCCCTCCTATAGATATATCTGTTTCGTTTCTTAAATTCCACATATGAGTGAAATAATAAGGTATTTGTGTTTCTCTGACTTAATTTTGCTTAGCATAATACAGTCTAGCTCCATCCACATTGTCGCAAATGGCAAGATTTCATTCTTTTTGCTGGCCAAGTAATACTCTGTAATACTCCATATCTCCTTTATCCACTCATCAGTTGGTGGACATTTCAGTTCTATCCATAGTTTGGCTATTGTTGACATGCTGCTAGAAACATCAGGGACATGTTCTCTTTGAATCTGTATTTTTGTATCCATTGTGTAAATACCTAGTAGTGCAATTGTTAGATCATAGGGTAGTTATATTGTTAACTTCTTGAGGAACCTGCATACTGTTTTCCAGAGTAGCTGCACCAGTTTGCATTCCCACCAGCAGTGCAAGACAGTTCCCCTTTCTCCACATTCTCACAAACACAAAACCTGTTTTTTCTTCTGTTGGTAATTTTAGCCATTCTGACAAGTGTGAGGTGATATCTCATTGTGGTTTTGATTTGTATTTCCCTAATGAAGAGTAATGTTGAGCATCTTTTCACGTGTCTGTTAGGCATCTGGATGTCTTCCTTGGATAAATATTCATGTCTTCTGCCCATTTCTTAACTGGATTAGTTTTTAACTGTTGAGTTTGATAATTTCTTTATAAATTTTAGATACTAACCCTTTATCAGATAAGTAATTTGAAAATATCCTCTTCCATTCTGTAGGCTGCCTTTTAGTTTTGTTGATTGTTTCCTTCACTGTGCAGAGGCTTTTAATCTCGATGAAGTCCCCACAGTTCATTTTTGCTTTTGTTTCCCTTGTGTCTGTGATGTGTCTAGTAGGAAGTTGCTATGGCCAAGGTTAAATGTTGCTGCCTGTGTTCTTCTCTGGTATTTTGATGGTTTTCTGTCTCATACTTAGGTCTTTCATCCATTTTGAATTTATTTTTGTGTGTGGCGTAGAAAGTGGTCCAGTTTCATTCTTCTGCATGTTACTATCTAGTTTTCCTAACACCACTTGTTGAAGAGATTGTATTTTTTCCACTGAATATCCTTTTTTGCTTTGTTAAAGATTAGTTGACTATATAGTTGTGGGACAAGTGCTACTTCTAAAAAAAATATCTTTCTTCTTCTTAGAAGAAAACAGATCTGTTATCTGTTATTTTGTAAGAATGAGTGAAGGCAAAACTGGTAATGGTCCATTGGAAGTTTTTTCTCCAGAGTGGCTGAATGTAGAGACAGGTAGGTTCTGGGATATCCCTGGCTATTATAGTCCTACCTCAGAACCTAATATCCACTGCCTTCACTCAGTCTCTTCTGGCTGGTCCCATCCCACAGCCTTTCACTCAAAACTTTATTGTTGAGAACTGTTTAACACCCGGGTTTGGAGACAAAAGGAGAACCCTCAGTTGAGGCAGAGCAGTCTTAGAAACTTAGGAAAATGCAAGAAACTTGAGCATAAGGGTAATTTTTAAAAAACTGCCATAGACCAAAGGTTTGTATCGTCCCAAGATTTGTATTTTGAAACCTAATCTCAAGTGTGATGCTGTATGGAAGTAGAACTTTTGAGATGTGATTAGGTCATGAGGGCTCTGGAATGGAATTAGTGCTTTTAAAAATGAGATCCCAGAGAGATCCTTCACCCCTTCTGCCCTGTGAGAACACAATAAAAAGATTGCTGCCTGTCAGTCAGGAAGTGGGCTGTCACCCAGACACTGTATCTTCCGGTGCTTTCATCTTGGACTTCCCAGCTTTCAGAATTTTTAGAAATAAATTTCTGTTGTTTATAAGTTACCCTATTTATGGCATTTTGTTATAGTGGCCTGAGCAAACTGAGACAACTACAAAAAAGAGCAAAGGAAATGGGGCCATGGTTTCTTAAAATGAATATGAGCAGTGGGGCATATAGCACAATATGAACAAAACTTTGATGAAAAGCAATCCATCGTAATATGCATATGTAAAAATATGCATATTATTAAATATTTGAAATTATTTGTGACTTATTTGAATCAACATTAACTTCTCTGTAAAATGTTTAGTCTTCATTGCTGTTGTTCATATTGAAGAGCTCTTCACAGTCTCAGAGTCTGAATCTGAAATGAAAATTGTGGTAAAGAAGCCTATACTTTCCCACATGTGCAGAATTGTCATAAAATGACTTGAGGAGGAAAAAGTCATTACAAACCTGTTCTCTCATTTGGCCAGATTGCTTTAATTCTCAGCTTTTTTTTTTTTCCTTCTTTAATCAATCAAGAAAATGCTCTCCTGCAGATTCATAGCTCAGAAGTATACTCTTCCTTGCTCGTGTCCATGCTCAAGCCTCTTGATCTCCAGAGAAAAAGGTTGACATCTGGGGAGATTTCCTTGTTTCACTTTGTTCCAGCAAACTGTTTGAAATATTCAGGCTTTTTATTGAAATTTGAGTCTTCATTCTCTCTTTTAGGTACTGTCTAAAAGTTTTCAATGTTTTAAAAAGGATTCCTAAAATGTTTTTTAAAAGATTCCTAATTAGTTGAGGGAATGCAGCCTAGAGTGAATATTACTATTACAAAAAACAGTACAAATTGAACTTCTGAGGTTTCTAAGCTGCTGCTTTTTAATGGAGTATTTCATGTATGCCTTTTAGGTTCCAATATGATAGTAGTAAGACACATTAACAGATCAGTGTGGCAATATTAATTATCACAAGAAAATTTAGATGTCCAGGTTTGGTGCTTCTGTATGATCAGACACTCATGCACTGGCATTGAAAGCAGTTTAACATTGTCCAAAAGACAAACATTTGGAAAAGCTTTAAACAATTTTGACTGCAGGGATTACAAATTTTAGTCTAATGTTGCAGATCTACTAGATCCTAGTAAGCAACAGGAGTAAAAACATTTTCTAGAAGAAAAAACCTGGGATGAATTTCAGGTAACTGATTTCAGATGAGTAATAAAACATCAGGTTTAGTAGACCCACAAACATGAGACTACATAGGACTCTAAGATAATAGACCCAAGACACCAGAAACTAAATACTAGACAAGACCATGGCTTTGAATTTTGATTTTGGGCAGGAAGTGAGGATGTTCTGAACAATAAGGATACAATCCAGAGAAATTATAGCAAAGCAAACTGGTTTAAAACAATAACTCCGATGTATATTGGGAGGGATTTTACTGCACTTGAAATCAGAAAATAACAGCTTCTAAGGTTTATTTGTTGCTATTCCTGATCCTGATCGAGTATTTCAGTTCTAGACTTCCATTAAGATGTTTAGTAAACTCTGACAATCAACCAAGGGCCAGGCTATGATAAGGGTTTCCATTTTAAACAAAGTCAAATAGCATTGAATCAAAAAAAGAAAGAAAGTTTATTTAAGGCATTGGTGTGTTTGTTGAAGATGTGGGTTATGCTGTAAGAGCAGGGTAGCAGTAAAGAACAAAGGCTGACATCAGATAGAACTCATTTCCTCCACTTCCTTTTTATATGACTTTGAAAGGGGCTGTGACTTAATCTGTTTGACTTTTGATATATTGAGTTTTGGTGGATACTGTCTTCTAATGTGGGTTTACTTACACCCCCAGCAGCAGTGTTTTAGGGTTCCAGTTTCTCCACATCCTTACCAACTTTCAGGTGAGTAGATGATGACTTCTCATTGTGATTTTTGTTTGCATTTCTCTGTTGACTAGTGTTATTTAGCACCTTTACATATGTTTCTTAGATTCTTGGATATCCTGTTTTGTGAAGTGCCTGTTCCAGTCTCTTGCTTGTTTTTTAAAATTGAATTTTTTTATCTTACTGATCTGTAATTTAAATATATATATGTATATGGTTAGGAGTCTATTATTGGATATGCATATTGCAAATATTTTCTCCTAATCTGTAGCTTGCATTTTACTCTTAATGGAGTCTTTGTTGAGCAATAGTTTTTATTTTTTTAAAGATTTTATTTATTCATGAGAGACACAGAGAGAGAAGCAGAGACACAGGCTGAGGGAGAGAAGCGGACAGCCCCATATGAAACTCGATCCTGGGACCCCAGAATCACACCCTGAGCCAAAGGCAGACGCTCAGCCACTGAGCCACCCAGGCATCCCTCGAGCAATAATTTTTAATTTAATGTCAGGTTTATCCATTTTTTTCCTTTATGTTTACCACTTTTTGTGTCCTTTGTAAAAAAATCTTTGTAATACTTAGTGGCTTCATTTTAAAATTTATATCTTTAATTCATCAAGTATTTATTTTCATGAGAGATATAGGTAGGGATCCAAATTATTTCTTTTCCAAATGCTCTTTCAGTTGTCCAAAAAATTTAAAAAATAATTCTTATTTATTTATTTATTTATTTATTTATTTATTTATTTATTTAAAGATTTTATTTATTCATGAGAGACACAGAGAGAGAGAGAGGCAGAGACACTGGCAGAGGGAGAAGCAGGCTCCATGTAGGGAGCCTGAGGTGGGACTCGATCCCAGGATTGCAGGATCACACCCTGGGTTAAGGTCAGGCGCTAAACTGCTGCGCCACCCAGGGATCCCCCAAATAATTCATATTTTAAATGCCAGGGGTTTCTATCACAGTGACTTCACAAGTTTATGATATGAAACACTCTACTACTTAGCAGTGTTCAATAAAATATTAAAACACCAAAAGACATAGGTAAAGTGAGAAACAGATAAACATCTCTGTTGATCAGATATAGAACAGAAAAGCAAAATAGTAAGTGAAACTGAAGTCAGTGGCCCTTCCTCATTATGAGTTTAAAAAAACCAAAAGGAAAACAAAAACAAAAACAAAAAAAACCCAAAAGGACAGGGGAGACTATCTGGGGTAGTCAGTTAAGCATCCAACTCAGGTTTCAGCTCAGTTCAGGATCGCAGGGTCATAAGATCCAGCCCTACATCAAGTTTGTGCTGAGATCTCTCTTCCTTTCCCTCTGCCCCTCACACTTGTGCTCTCTCTTTTTTTCTAAAATAAATAAATAAATCTTTAGAAACAAAACCAAAAAACAAATAAACCCCCCGCCCCAAAGGAGGGTTATTAGGTTCCCATGAGATAAGGAGTACTTTAAGTGCTCATTTGATTCAGGAGTGCAAATACCTCATTACCTCATGAATTCAAAGGCTATGGTAAGGGACCTCCTCATGAAAGAAGGCTGATGGAAGAAAAGTTTCTGGTTACTGTGTTGGGCTGTGACTTTCAGAAAACTTCAGGATTTGAAGGAAGATAGGTTCTCATAACTAGAATAGAACCAAGCTGCTTGTGAGCTTTGTGACAGCATCAGGGGTATCCCCTATGTCTACTTGGAAAAGGAATCCTAACATGCCATTATCAGACCTCATTCTGGATTGAAGGATCAGGATTTAGATGGAGATAAACATAAAACTACCTGACTAGTGATTGGGTTGAACACTGGGCAAGAGAAAGAGGCAGGGAAAATAAACCTCAAAATAGCTCAGAATTCCAGAGAAACGAGTTTTTTTTTTTTTTTTTTTGAGAAACGAGTTTAATTATCCAAGAGAAACCAACCAAAATGACAATCAGAGTAGGAATTTACTCCAAACAATCAATTTCTTGGGAGTTTAAAGTAAAATATATTTAGATTGTTAAAGGAGATAAATAAGGAATGGCTTCAATGAAAAAAAAGATGAACGAAGAAATTACTTCTAGAATGAAGTCCACGAAGAATGCAAGAATACAGTGAAGTGATGGTAGAATGGGAGGAGGAAATAAAGCGCTGGATATAATTACTTAGGAAAGAAGTGTGAAAAAATAATGGGATGAAGAGACCTTGAAAGGAACAGAGTAAGTATTCAAAAAGGCAAACAGAGGATAGAAATGAGAAAATTGAACAACATTAAATAAAAATGAGTAATTAGTTGAAAAGAGTTTTTGGGAGAAAAAGATGTACAAAACAAAGTTATATATGTCCTAAAATATGCATAACTGTCATCTAAGAAGAAAAGAACAAAAAGAAAATAGAACAGATATTTGAAGATAAAATTGAAGAAACAGGGGATCCCTGGGTGGCGCAGCGGTTTAGCGCCTGCCTTTGGCCCAGGGCGCGATCCTGGAGACCCGGGATCGAATCCCACGTCGGGCTCCCGGTGCATGGAGCCTGCTTCTCCCTCTGCCTATGTCTCTGCCTCTCTCTCTCTCTCTCTCTCTCTCTGTGACTATCATAAATAAAATTTTAAAAAAAGATACAAAGTTTGAAAAATTTTTTTAACTGAAATATAAAGATGTCATACACTGCCGCTTGGAATGCAAAATGGTACATCCACTTTATTTTTTTTAAAGCTTTTATTCATTTATTATGAGAGACACTGAGGGAGGGAGAGAGAGGCAGAGAAACAGGTAGAGGGAGAAGCTGGCTCCATGCAGGGAACCCGACATGGGACTAGATCCTGGGTCTCCAGGATCACGCCCTGGTCGGAAGGTGGCGCTAAACTGCTGAGCCACGGGGGCTGCCCTACATTCACTTTAGAAAAGAGGTAAGCAGGTTTTTTGTTTTTGTTTTTGTTTTTTTTGAGAGAGAGACAGCAAGCACATGTGTATGAGTGGGGTGGGGAGGAGGGGCAGAGAGAAAGGGAGAGAAAGAATCTTAAGCATGCTCCACGTTCAGCATGGAGCCCCACTGGGGGCTTGATCTCACAACCCTGAGATTATGACCTAAGCCAAAATCAACAATCAACAGTTGGACACTTAACTGACTAACCCCCCAGGCACCCCTAGGAAGCATTTTCTTAAAAAGTTAAATATACACTTAGCACATGATGTAGTAATCCTACCATTAAGTATTTCACCTCCCCCAGAATGAAAGCATATGCTCACACAAAGGCCTGCACGTGACTGCTTTTAGCAGCTTTATTCATCATAGCCAAAAGGAAAATCAGAACAACTCAAATGTCCATTAAGTGATGAATGCATAAACAAACTGATATATCCACACAACTGTAACACTACTCAGTAATAAAAAGGAGTGAATTACGGGTTGATGCAATCACATGGATGAATCTCAAAAGGATTATGCTGAGTCAAAGGAGCCAATCACACAAGACTGCATACTGTATGATTTCATTCATAAGACACGGTAGAGGGGCGCCTGGGTGGCTCAGCAGTTGAGCGTCTGCCTTTGACTCAGGGAGTGATCCCGGAGTCCCGCGATCAAGTCCCAGCTCAGAATCCTTGTATGGAGCCTGTTTCTCCCTCTGACCTCTCTCTCTCTCTCTCTTTGTCTCTCATGAATAAATAAATAAAATCTTAAAAAAAAAAGACATGGTGGAAAAAATACTATAGGGACAAAAATGAGGTTGATGGCTGTCAGGGGCTGATAGTGACAACAGGGGATTAACTACAAACAGAAATGTTCTGTATCTCAAACATGGTGGTGGTTACACAACTATATATTTACCAAAGCTCATTAAAAACTGCATACTTAAAAAGAGTACATATTAACTGAAAATTATGCCTCAATAAAGCTGACTTATAAATAAAACAAACCTAAATACACAACGAAGTGATAATAAACATAAGAAAAATCAACTTACAGTTTTTCCAATTCAAGGGTCATCATGAGAATGCTCTCAATTGTTGAAAGTGACACCTGTGTTGTTCCCATGTCTCTGAAAGAGAACGCCCAAACATGCATGATACCAAAGACTAAAATTTCACACCAAGTACAAAAAGGTACTTAATAGTATGTGATTATTTAAATTCTGGCTTCTCTGTCAAGCTAGCTCAAGAGTTTACTTGCTATGGAAGATAATTTCAGAGCATTCTTATTGAAGAAATTAAAATTTATGTGCATCACGAACATAATCACCTTGGTGCTAAACAGTACAATCTCTTTTTACCCTTTTTCTACTCATTCTCAGTTGCATCCACCTTTCTTGATTAGTCTTTTGTTTTAAATAAGGTATACCTTATTCCAGTTTGCTTTTTGAGATAAATGATATTTCTACATATGTGGTAAATATTTCGCTATACACCTGCATGTTCCATATCTCTATGTGTTCTTCAATACTGCTCTCTTCTACTACAGGCTGTCTTGTCCATATACATTCTTTCTTTGCCAATAATTCTTATTGCAATAACCCAGCTAAAATTTAAATTATGACTTTTTATTCAAAATGCAAAAGATTTAATCTTTGACAAAAGTAAAAAAGAGCAGAAATCATCTCATGAGCCATGAGATTGTTGTAATACTTACAAATATTTTAATGCTGGCAATTTAAAAAGATATGAATCTTCAACAGTTGTCAGAGGGTTATGACTGAGAATTCTGAAAAAAGCAATGGAATTAAAATTATCTGCATTTTAAGTAACTAGATGAAAATTTATGTTCTTTTTTTTGGTATGGAACTTGAAGTTTAAAAGCAATCATTTTCTGCCTTTGCCTATAAAATCACCCTTAGAATCTGTAAAACATTCTTCCTTTGGGCACTACCCAGGTCTCTGAATGATAAAGCAGGAAGAGAAAGAGAAAAAAATTTTTTAAGTGGATGGCAAAGAAAAAATATGCCAAAGAACATTTCAGGTTGAAAACCTCAGAAGTGACTATACCAGTAGGAAGTAATTTCTGTAGGAAATACTATTTCTAGTGTCCTCCATAATTCAAAGTGCTTTTCTTTTATCTCTAGAAAGTTTAAAAATCCTACAGTTTAAACCACCCAGTTAAAGACAAAATGATAACCAATTCTTCAGTTTTGGAGCCAAACAAGAAGGGCTAAATCTATGAGCAGCCGGTGAAAGCTATATTCCCACCACATAGCCTGTGTGTATTCTTGCATTACAGCCTTTGTCATGGCATGTATCACCTGTTTCCTTATCAATCTCCTGGATTCTCGGCTCCTGGAGGGCAGGGACCATACTTTATTGTCATGTTGTCCCTGTGCCTGACATAGTATAGTGCTTGTTATTGACTATTTAATGTTTGTTGAATAAAGGACATCTTGTCATCTTTTTGACACAAGCTTTTATTCCAAAATGCTGAACAGACCTTCTTCCCAACTCTTTAAAATGAAAAAAGGTAAAAGAAATAGGAAGAAAAGAAAAGACAATCTGCCTTGAGGTTGACTCTACTCAAGAATCATTAACTATACTTTTACCAAGTATTAGATAGATAATCTTCATAACCAATACTATTATTGGGCTGTAAGGCATCTGTGATCAGCATTTCACATTTAATCCTTATAATAACCTTATGTGATAGATACTATCATCACCTCATTTTACAAATGAGGAAACTGAGGTACAGAGAGGTTACGTAATTTGTCCGAGTTTGTCAAGCCAGTCAGAAGCAGAGCTGGAATTTGAACTGAGTTCTGACTCCAAAGCCTGTGTGTAACTCACATGAAGAAAAGGGGGTTTATAAAACAGCTGTTACCATAAACTTTGAGAGCGCTAAATATAGAAACTGTATTCATGTTGAACTTCATCTCTCCACCTGGGAGAGCTCCTCTGAGAATTACATTTTCTATTTTTATTCCTTTTCTCTAATCGACTCCCATGATGAAGTATTTAATTAGCTGATGGTCATTGAGACTTTAGGTATTTTAAACCATGTTATAGGTGAATCAGTGAAAACGGGAAAGTGAGGACATTTGAAACTTCATCCCTCCATAAAAGCAACGACAATGACAAACACTGGCAAACATAGAATCAATGTTTTAATCATTTTGGAAAATTTAACCAATGGGTCTACAGCAACCCAGAGAGCATTTATTAAGGGAAAATGTATTAATTTCTATAAGAACAGTGAGATCTGTTGTTTTAACTAGTTCTAGACCTCTGCTCTGTATCCTGATGGTAGCCTTGAAAAATAGCCCACATCCCAGGGGAGCAAAATGGAGCTGGAGTTCCTTAAAGCCTCCTTCCCAAAGAACTGTCATTGTTTTACCTGTCTAGTGAGTTTCCTGGAAGACCTCAATTGAGAACCTTGTCCTTGACCTCACTGAGAACTGCACAATGCTAGAAGCCTCTTCTTCTCAAGGGGCATTTTAAAAATATCATTATTTATTTATTTATTTATTCATGAGAAAGACACACAGACAGAGAGAGAGAGGCAGAGACACAGGCAAAGGGAGACAGAGAGAGGCAGAGACATAGGCAGAGGGAGAAGTGGGCTCCCTATGGGGAGCTGGATGTGAGACTGGATCCCAGAACTCCAGGATCATGCCTAGAGAGGAAGGCAGACACCCAACCGCTTAGTCACCTAGATATCCCCAGGAGCATTTTTAAAAACACTTACAGGTAAATGTTTTAAACTGGCAGCTGTGTAAGGCAATGGATAACAGTTGGGACAAAAAAAAAACAAAAAAACAAAAAACAACAACAACAACAACAACAAAAACCCTAATCTAAAAGTTTAAAAGAAAAAGCTGAGAAATGAGATATCCACAGAGAGTTTGAAATGCTCCAACATATTCCTGAGAAACTAGAAGACCACAAGACATATTCCTAGGAATGTAGAAAAAAACCTTAGCACTAACAAATGGGTTCAGCAAGGTTGCAGGAAACAAGATCAATATATAAAAGTTAGATGTATTTCTATGTATTAGCAATGAGTAATCCAAAATGATATTAAGAAAAAATTTCCATGTATAACAATATTAAAAAGAATAAAATACTTAGGAAAAAATGTAACCAAAAAGTATAAGATCCATACACTGAAAGCTACAAAACATTGTTGAAATTAAAGAAGATTGAAATAAATGGAAAAAATGCCATGGTCATGGACCAGAAGAAAATATTGTTAAAATGGCACTATGCCCCAAATTGAACTATGGCTTCAGCACAACCCTTATCAAGATCACAGCTGACTTGTTTCCAGGCTAATTCTAAAATTCTTATATCAATTCAAGGGACCCAGAATAGCCAAGAAAAATCTAGATAAAGAACAAAAAAGTGGGAAGATTCACATGCTCTGCTTTCAAAACCCAATTCAAAGCTACAGTAATCGTAGTGTGGCACTGGCATAAGGATAGACATATATAATCAGAGAAGGACAAACATTATATGGTGTCATTCATTTGGGGAATATAAATAATAGTGAAAGGGAATAGAAGGGAAGGGAGAAGAAATGGGTAGGAAATATCAGAAAGGGAGACAGAACATGAAGACTCCTAACTCTGGGAAACAAACTAGGGGTGGTGGAAGGGGAGGAGGGCGGGGGGTGGGGGTGAATGGGTGATGGGCACTGAGTGGAGCACTTGACGGGATGAGCACTGGGTGTTATTCTGTATGTTGGCAAATTGAACACCAATAAAAAGTAAATTTATTATTTAAAAAAATAAAAATAAAAATGCTAACACTGGAAAACAATGTAAATCTCTGATGTTCTGTAAATTAAAAGTGAATAAACTGAGGCTGAAGATTTTAAAAAAAAGGATAGACATATAAACCAATGAAACAGAACTGACAGTCCAGGAATAAATCCTCACATTTATAGTTTACTGATTTTCAACAAGAGTGCCAAAGCAATTCAAAGTGGGAAGACTAGTCTTTTCGAATGGAGCTGGGACAACTATATATTCATATACAAAATAAGGATTCCTACACTTCATTCTATATATAAAAATTAACTCAAAATGGATTAACCTAAATGGAAGTGCTCAAGCTATAAAAACTCTTAGAAATCTTTATGACCTTGGATTAGGCAAGAGTTTCTTAGACATGCCACCAAAAGCACAAATAATAAAAGGAAAAATAGACAAATTGGACTTTATAAAAAATTAAACAGATTTTTGTGCTTCAAAGGACATTATCAAGAAAGTAAAAGACCACTCACAGAATGGGAGAAAATATTTGCAAATCATATGTCTGATAAAAGTCTAGTATCCAGAATATCCAGAACACATAAAGAACTCTTACAACTCAATAAAAAGACTAATGATTGAACTTTTAAATGGGCAAAGGATTCAGAGAGACATTTCTCCAAAGAAAATACACAAATGGCCAATAAGCACATGAAAAGATGTTCAATGTCTTAAGTCATTAGGGAAATACAAATCAAAGCTATAATAAGATACTACTTTATACTCACTAAGATGGCTATAATCAGATGGAGAATGATAAGCGGTAGCAAGATTATGGGGAAAGTGGAATCTTCATACATTGGTGAGAACATAAAATGGCATAGTTACATGTGGAACACAGTTTGGCAGTTCCTCAAAAGGGTTAGACATAGAGTTACTACGTGACTCAGCAATTCCACTCCTAGGTATGTACCCAAGAGAATTAAAATCATATGTCCACACAAAACCATGTATGTGAATACTCATAGCAGCATTATTAATAATAGAAGTGGAAACAACTGAAAAGTCCAATAACTGAGGAACAGATGAACAAAAGGTGATGTGTCTATGTAAGGGAATATTATACAGCCTTCAAAAAGAATGAAGTGCTGGTATATATGCTACAACATGGAAAAACTTTGAAGCTAACAGTTATGTGAAAGAAGCTAGACACTCATTTGTATGAAATGTCCAGAAGAGGCAAATCTAGGATACAGAAGGGGAATTAGTTGTTGCCTGGGAGGAGGGAAGAAGGGGGTGGTCACAGCTGATGGGTACGGTATTTATTTTGGAGGGTGATGAAACTGTCCTGGAATTAGGGTGGCTGTTGTCTATCGAAGTATACCACTGAACTGTATACTTTACAATGTTGCATAGTCTATTATGTGGATTATATCTCAATTAAAAATAAAGAACTGGGGATCCCTGGGTGGAGCAGCGGTTTAGTGCCTGCCTTTGGCCCAGGGCGTGATCATGGAGATCCGGGATCGAATCCCACATCGGGCTCCCGGTGCATGGAGCCTGCTTCTCCCTCTGCCTGTGTCTCTGCCTCTCTCTCTCTCTCTCTCTCTCTCTCTCTCTCTGTGACTATCATAAATAAATAAAAATTTAAGAAAAATTTAAAAAAAAAATAGAGCACTGGGTGGTAGAACACCAAATATGTTGGTAGGTGGAGAAAAGAAAAGACTTGGACTCTTCTACAACTGAGGTCAGAGGGAGCCAGTGGTAGTGAGGTTGGGAGACAGACTTTTTGGTGGGGGGAGCCATACATTTTTGTTCTTGCCTTGGAAACTCCCCTATTCTTCCTATTCCCATTCTTCTAGATTTTTTTCAGTACCATTAATGTATTGGATTTGTAATGCTAGTTATTATTCAGCAAGATAATGAAGAGGAAGAATATGAGTGTCACATGTCTGGTTAAGCACAGTTCCTCTACTTTGAGATGTTGAATGTCCTTTGCTTTTATTTTTATTTTATTTTTAAAAATATTTTATTTATTTATTCATGAGAGACACACACAGAGAGAGAGAGAGAGGCAGAGACAGAGGCAGAGGGAGAAGCAGGCTTCATGCAGGGAGCCCGATGTGGGACTCAATCACGGGTCTCCAGGATCACGCCCTGGGCTGAAGGCAGCGCTAAACCCCTGAGACACCGGGGCTGCCCTATCCTTTGCTTTTAAAAAACAATTGGCATTAAAATCTATAAGCTCACTGATGGGCTATGTGCTTGTGAGCTCCTCCACCTCTGCATCCTTCCCTCCGTGCGTTTTAAAACAATGACTATAAACCATTATGTAGCCAAAACTATTTGTTTTAACAGTTTGTTATCCTTCCCCCAAATTATCTCAGTTCTCTAACCGTCCACTCTTTCCTGAGTGTTCACCCATGGTCTTGTACCCATCAGCTCAGTGTTTCCTCTTAACCAGTCAGCCCTTGTCCTACTGAGGTTAACATCCTGCATTTATCACTAGTGAAACCAAAATATGGGGCCACTCTAAATTATCCTTGTTCCTCCTCCTGTCTTTAGCGCTATCTTTTCCTCATGAAGGCTGTGCCTGGAGGAAGGACAGAATGAGAACTGACCCAAAAGTTTACAGGTGGAGTACTCCATAGCAACTGCTTTTCTACAAACCACAATACGAGTGGTTTAGATTCACTGAGGACATCACACTAGAGATCATTTTCCTTTCGGTTCAATTCCTTCATTTTGCAGATAAAAGATGTGCTGACCCCTAGTCCACTGGCTTTTTGACATTCACAGGGTTATCTTTATGGAAGTAAAATAAAACAACAGTTTTTATTAGCTTTAAAGGCTGTCTTGTCATCAAAGTTGAAGAGATATTATTCTAAATGATTTTTTTTGAAAACTATACCTTATTTGAAGAGGAAAACTCTTGCATTTTTGCAAAAGCTTTTTGCTGTAGAACAATGGGACGGATTAAAGGTAGCTCACAAAATAAGGGAACACGTCTTACCTGTTTTTATTTTTTTCTCCAAATTCTTCTATACGGGTCCAGATAGATGGACTATGTTTCCTTTCTATTAACTAAGGAGACAGAAGAATTGAGGACTGAAGCATGTCTTCACTGTCCTGAATGTACTGAAATCCTAACAGCTTTAGCTGAAAAACTATCCAAAGTAGGCAGTGAAAATAAATTTAAAATAGGACAAACTCCAAACTATCTATCCTAGAATCCCAAGACAGGCAGGGAAAACTGGCTCCTGGAAGGAAGACAGTCGAAGAAATAAGTAGAGTGACCTAGACCCTGTTCCAGTATGTTTGAAGTACTTGGGGATGGATAACCCCTTTCCTTTATTCATCTACATATGTCCATGAGCCACGAGAATGTGACTCCCCACGTGAAGCTCCTCAATACAAGACTTCTAACTAACTTTATCACATAAATTCTTTCTCAGGGGTAGGGGAGGGGCCAAATGTAAAGAATCTGTAATGGTAAGCCTATATCTTAATCAAAGTTCTGAGAATAGTTTTAAAGAAGAGTTCCTGGCAGTGAGGAACAGCAGAAGAAGCAAGCGCCCTTGGAAGCAGGCAGACCTAGGCTTGAATTCTGGCTGTCACTTCCTGGTGAAGTGACTTGAATAACAAACATCTCTGAGTCTTAGTACCATTTACCTCATAAGGCGATTTGAGGATTAAATGAAAGACCATATGCAAAGCATCTTGCATAAGGCTGAGCATAGAGTAGGTGCCTAGTAGTAATGGTGTTACATTTGCCCTGGGGCAGTGAGCAGAAAGCCTGGGGATACCCATAGGTGGCATGGCCAGGAGCTCCAGAAGCATGGGATTGTCTTAGGGAAAAGGAGTTCTCTGCTCTAAAGCTCTTATTCCAGTTAGAAACCAACTCCAAGAGACAATGCACCAAAAGCCAAATAGTCATCATTTAGCTCCTAGTACAAGGGAAAGCGGAGCTGTATTACTTGCAAATCTTGTAAGTGGTTTTGCCACTTATCAACAATGTGAACCTAGGCAAGTTACCCAATGTCTCTGTGTTTCAATTTCCTTGTCCCCAAAGTGGGGATAACAATATCTACATCACAAGAGCTGTTGGAAAAACGAAAATGAGATACAGTGTGAGGGAGCATGTATTGAGTATTTTCCATGTGGCAGGCACTATCTAAGAGTTTTGGTCACACTATCTTGCTTGTACAATACATAAAAGTCCTTAGTATAGTGCCTGGAACACAGTAAGCACCTAATAGAGGTAGGTATTAAAGAAATATTATGGGGCAGAGGAGGAACTGCTATGGTTCCGAGAGAAAGAAGATACGTATCGTTAATAACATGCATGGGAAGAATAAGATGCAGTTGGGAGAAGGAAAGTATAGTGGTTGCTGGGTATGACTGTCTCAAACCTTTTGAACTATTACTAATAGAAAATAATAAAACAGCCACCCTGAGTCCTCCCAAAGGACAGACTGAGTTATTATTTTCACCCTTAATGTTTATGCCTTTCTGAATCTGAACAAGAAGCTGCCAGGATTTCCAGTACATACCAAAAAGTGATGACAATACCCTGAAGTGTATAAACTTGTGTGTGCACACGGCTATCTAAAGGAAACCAATGCTGGATGACTGGGGAAGCATTAGGGTGTCTCTGTGACTGCAGCTCAATTTGCCTTCATAGTATGGCCACACCTGCCTCATTGGTATTCTCAACAGTGAGGTAAATAATTCAATAGGGATAAGGCTTAGAATTTCCTTATTCTCTCTTAGTGCTTATGTTCTTAGCACAACACTGAGGTACCACAGACAAGCCAGCATGTCAATGTACTCTACTTGCATAAGATATAGCCCTTCTACATGGTAGAGTCTTTCAGTTTCTAAAATCATGGAGCTTGTATTGTTAGAACCAGTGAAGTGACTAAAAGAATTTTTAAAAACAATCCATCAGTCTGGACCTGTGTAGGTGAATGAAGAAGAAGCACTTTAAAGTCAGAAAAGAAGAAAAGTATACTTAACATTTTGGATTATCAACCACTGCTGGTTTTCCATAATCTATTTCATTCCTGATTTTATCTGAAAGAGATATGATTATTACTACCATTCAAAAAGTGGTACCTTATTAAAGCCAAAGAAAACAAAAACCTCCAAAGGTGGTACCTCATTAATAAGCTCTTGGCATGTCTTTGAGGTGGATTTCAGATTCAAAATAGACTTTACCACACTGCTAACTTGTTCAGTCAGTATTTATCAATAACTTAGAGGCTTCATTCAAGAAGCTTACTGAGTTATAATTACCTGAAACCCAGGGTCAATCAAGGTCTTGTGGGGCCTGAACCTCATCTACTTTGGGAAATCCTGTCTAATAAAAACATGCAACATTATGAATATAAAAATTGCTAGGACTCCTCTCAAGACCTTGGAAGGGGCCTATGGAAGTGAGGAGCCCTGAAGTTAAAGCTTTGGTCAGTTCAAAATAAATCCACCTCAGCTAGGGCCTATACATTTTACAGACTTCTTTAATGCCAGAGAAAATATTGTTTCAACTTATAAACACCTTGGTAACATGTCACACAGGTAACATGACTAATTCAAAGGGTGGCATCTTCCCTTGGCAACTTGCCTTTGGAAAGAAATGCAATGAAGTTTATATTTCACTATGGCAGAGATTTCCTAAAGCAGACTAGCTTTGTCTATTAGAAAAATTTGACCTCAAACAAAAAAGGAGCCTAACCCCCAGTACACACTTACTGTATCGTGATAATCTTTCAGAAGGAACTGTGAATTAGTTTTCGAAGCTGTATTCAAGTCCCATGACATGAGTATTAATTTATTATCAATACTGGCTAGCTCTGGTTCTTTAATTACCTTTTTCTGTTATTTAAGATGCACACAGAAACTCAACACAAACAAGCTGTTGCTTCATCCATTAAGAGTCTTTTCTATCCCACAACCTGTTCCCTACCTTGTCAACCCCCTACCTTGTTACCCTGCTGCATGGATGCCCGCACGGCTCCCGTGTGTTTTCCTGTCAACATCTTTCTCCTTCCAGTATGAAAGTTTCTTGGGGACAGTCCCTGTCTTATTCTTTGTACCCCCAGTACTTAGTACAGTGTTGACATGTATTGGACATGGCACTCAGTGAATGTTTTTCAATGAATTCATTGATTTTTATCAACTGATTCCCCCATATTCTTTCTTGTGTTGCCCATATAACTATAATGAAAGTCAGATTCTTTCCTTTCCTTTCTTTCTTTCTTTCTTTCTTTCTTTCTTTCTTTCTTTCTTTCTTTCTTTCTTTTTTTCTTTCTTTCTTTCTTTTCTTTCTTTTTTGGAAATTCAGATTCTTCTAAGAGACTCTTGGTGTGATAACATGCTTAGAAATAAAGATGGTGAGTTTAAGGCAGTATATTGATGCACCAAAACCTCCTGGTGCAGAAACCCAATGAGCCTTTTCTCCGGGGTGTTCGCAAGCAAAAAACTGACCCTCTGTAGTCTTTTTCCAAGTTAGGCATCAGCAAATTAATGGGAGGAGAGAGGAGCCTTCAACAGATAGGCATCTGCAGGAACTGTCCCTCTAGCTCCAGACACACCCTCAACACCTTCATCTATCCTAAAAAAAACTGTGTGAAATAATATTTCTGAACTACAAGACAGATAAGATAATCTTTTCCAAAGTCACGTTTAGAGGAAGATCTTCACCTTGAGTCTAAAATCCCCCTCAGGCCATTGAACATCCCCCACTATGATTTGTTTATATCACCAGGAAATCACAGAATTTTCCAGCCGAAAGGGAATAACACACTTCTTATTGAAGAAGAGTCAGGAAATAGCCACATGGAATTATGCTACAGCAATGTATTTCATGAACATTTTTCACACAACTTAACACAAACAATATCTTTTACCATACCTCAAAGGTTCTTATGGCCCCCAGATGATTTACTCAGAGGTATACATTTTTTGAAAAATAATGTTCTGGGTAACTGGTGAGAGAAGTGCCCTGTGGCAGGTTCTCAGCAGTTGTTTCTGCTTTACCATTTAAAAGAAGCTGATGGCTGAGGAAGCACCCACACTTTTGCTCCCTGGAGAATTCCCCTACACTTAGTTCTTTGAAGCTTTATTTTGCATGCATTGAAGCAGTTAGGAACTTTGCCCATTAGCAGGAATCAAAGTTAAATTCAGAGGTGGAATTTGAAGGACCATGCCCCTATTGGAGAAGCATCATTGTCATGGATTCCCAGGATAGTGTTGACTTGGGTGTTATTTGCTTGGGGCCTTTTATTGCCCATACCAAAGCTGAGTACAGGGAAAGCTGAGAGTGCCATTTATGAGATAGACAAGCCTCTTGGCCTCTTTGTACCTTAGTTTCATTTGAAAAAAAAAAAAAAAGAATGGATTTTAAGACATACTTTTCAGAGTTCATACTGGGCTTAACATCCACTGAACCAATAAATGTATGATGTTTTTACATATTGTTTGTCTGTTTATTTTTTACATGTGTTTATTTTCTATTTCACTTACAGCTTATGTAAAAACTGCATTCCATGCCAGGCCTGAAATGTTCCAAAGCTCACTTCCGTCAATACATTGCAACTAACATTTCTACAAAAAAAGACACAAGCAAAAGAAGAAGGAAAAAAGGTATTCTTTCAGAACATTTACCCTTTGGCAGTGATTCCAATTTATATAGGATGAAACATAATCTCAATACCCTCTCCATATCCTGAAACTATCTCGCTATGGAAGATATGCCTTTTAAAATTTTTTTAGAAATTTAAATTTAAAAAATTTGCATGAAAGATTTATATTTTCATGTTTCTACATGTGTTGCATTAGATACAAATCTGTAAATGCTCAATAAATACTTGTGTTAGGTAATCTTTATTTCTCTAGAAAAATATTTCACATCAGCACTATTGACATTTATGGTTGGATCCTTTTTTAAGAGGGGCTGTCCTGTGCATTATAGGGTGTTTAGTGCCATCTCTGGCCTCTGCCCACTAGATGCCAGTAGCATATCTACAGTCTGACAACCAAAAATGTCTCCAGACACTTCAAATGTCACCTGGGTGCAAAATCACCCTAGTTGAGAACCACTTCTCTAGAATGATTCAGTCTGATCTGTATAATAATTCTTACACTAATCTTTGCTACAGACAAAAAAGATTCGCTACATAATTTTAGTAGCTTTCTACTAATAAAATTACAATCATATTTCAAAATGATTGTAGCAAAGAGGTTTACAATTAAGTTTAACAAAAATTCCAAATATAATGAAATTTATATTTGTAACTTACATAAACTTCAAAAAAGGTAGTGGTTCAAATGTACGTCTTTCAATAGATTGTATCTTATTGCAGGATAAATCTCTAGGAAAAGTAAAAGGAAAATATTGCCTCAATTAGCTATTAGATACCTAACTAGTAGGCTGATAGTATTGAATAAGCAGCTTTTGCCTAAACTCTGAACTTAAGGACTTGTTATTTGAACCTTCCAGAGCCCCTAACTCTCCTCATCTCTCTTAAGAGTCTCACTTTCATAAATGAAAGAAGTAACTACAGCTCTTGATAGATTCTGGAATTAATCTTTCCTGAGAGCAGAAGAATTAATTAGAGGACATTTGAGGCCTCATCAATTTCTAGATTATGAGCTCAAAGTTTTGACCTCCACATAGAATTTCTTTCTTTATTTTGTAAAAGATTTTATTTATTTATTCATATAGACACACAGAGAGAATGAAAGGCAGAGACACAGGCAGAGGGAGAAGCAGGCTCCATACAGGGAGCCTGACATGGGACTGGATCCAAGGTCTCCAGGATCACACCCTGGGCAGAAGGTGGCACTTAACCGGTGAGCCACTCGGGCTGCCCCTATAATTTCTTTTTAAAAAATATTTATTTATTAGAGAGTGTGTGTGCATGCACATGCACAAGTGGGAGGAGCAGAGGAAGAGGGAGAGAGAATCCCAAGCAGACTCCTCACTGAGTCCAAAAACTGTCTTTTGGGGCACCTGCGTGGCTCAGTGGTTGAGCATCTGCTTTTGGCTCAGGTCGTGATCCTGGAGTCCTAGAATCGAGTCCCTTTTCAAGCTCCCCACAGGGAGCCTGCTTCTCCCTCTGCCTATGTCTCTGCCCCTCTCTCTGTATCTCTCATGAATAAATAATTACAATTTTTAAAAATAAATAAATAAAAACTGTCTTTTCATTTCACTGGCCTCTCTATTTTTGTTTTCCATTTTCTTTATTTGTGCCTTGATCTCTATTATGCTATTTCTTCTCCTTATTCAATGATTAATTTTCTTTTCTTTTTTTAATTTCTTAAAAGTGGATACTGGGGAAGCTGAACACCGCATTAGCAACATCCCATATGTTGACATGGTTTCAGTTTTAGTACGAAATAGCTCTTAATTTCTCTTTTGATTTCTTTGACTGGCAGGGTTACTTAGAAGTATGTTGTTTAGTTTCTAAATAATTTGGAGATTTTTCAAATCTGTTCATTTCTAATTTAATTCCATTGTAGTCACAGAACATATGTTGAATGACTTAAATCCTTTTAAACTTATTGAGGCTTGTGTTATACCCATGAATTCTGGTATTAGATGAGCCTATGATCTATTTTGGTAACTATTATGTATCTACTTGAAAAAAATGAGTACTCTGATTTTGGGTGGAGCATTCTATAATGTCAGTTAGGTCAAGTATGTAGATAGTGTTATTCAAGTCTGCTATATCTTTACTGATTTTCTATATATTTTTCTGTCAATTATTTAGAAAGCAATATTGAAATTTCCAACTATAATTGTGTATTTATTTGTCTCTCTTTGCCATTCTCCTTCATATATTTTGAAGTTCTGTTATCAGATGCATAAATTTTTAGGTTATGTCTTTTTTATTAGTTGATATTCCTATAATGATGGAATAACCTCCTTTATCCTTGGTAATATTTTTTTACTTTGAAATGCACTTTGTCTTACAGTAATGTAGCCACCCAAGGTTTCTTTTGATTACTGTTAGCATAGCACAATTTTTTCTATACTTTTAACCTACTTGTATATTTCTATTGCAGATGATTCTTATAGACAGCATATAGTTGGCTTTTGCTTTTTTATATTTTAATTAGGGTGATTATACCATTACACCTAATGTAATTATTAACATGACTACATTTAAAGCTACTAAACTCTCTATGTGTCCCATCTGTTCTTTGTTTTGCTATTTTTTTTCTTTTTCTTCCTACTTTTGGATGACTGAGTACACTTTTAAATTAAATTAAATTAAATTAAATTAAATTAAATTTTATTTGTTGGCTAGTTAATTACAACTCAGGTTTTGTTAGTTTAGCAGTAGTTTAATGGCTTGTAGTGTTCATCTTTAACTTTTCACAGTCTATCTTCAAATAATATATGATTTCATGATTGGCATAAGAACCTTACAATATATAGTGTACTTCATTTCTCCCTTACTGGCCTTTGTGCTAATGTCTTCATACATTTTGCTTTACTTCTAAACAGCACACTATATTATTTTTTTGTTTAAACAATAAGTTAACTCCTTTAGGAAGTATAGTTGATGTATATTAAATTAGTTTCAGATGTACAACATAGTGATTGAAGAATTAATACCACAATAAGTGTATTACGGTATTATTAACTATATTCCCTACATTGTACTTTTCATCTGGAGACTTACTTTATAACTAGAAGTTTGTACTTCTTACGTCTTTTCACTCATTTTGACCATATCCCCGCCCTCTACTTTAACAGCCACCAGTTTGTTCTCCATATTCATGAATCTGTTTCTCTCTTCTTTTTGTTGTCAGTTTTCATTTGTTTAAGATTCTACATATAAGTGAAATCATATTGTATTCAGATATTTAAATAGTAAGAAAAACCTTATGTATTTACCTTTGGAGTTACCAGTTCTAATGTTCTTCTTCCTTTTGTGTGGATCCACATTTCTATCGCAATCATTTTCCTTCTGCTTGAAAATACTTTCTTTAGCTTTTCTACAGTGTAAATCTACTAATGATGACTTCTTTCAGCTTTTGTATGTCTCAGTCTTTTGTTTTGCTTTTATTTTTGAAAGATCTGGATATAGAATTCTAGTTTGATAGTTGTTGGTCCCCTCTCCGCTTCACTGCTTTAAAGATGTTGCTCTACTGAGTTCCATTAATTCCAACAAGAAATATGTTACCATTGTTATCTCTATTTCCCTATATGTTGTGTGGAGGTTTTTCCTTTGGCTTATTTTTAACATTTTCTCTTTATTGATGGCTTGAGAAGTTTGATTATGATGTGCTTTGGCATAGTTTTGTCCATATTTCTTGTGTTTAGAGTTCATTGACCTTCTTGGATTTGTGGGTTTATTAGGGTTACCTGTTTGGACAATTTGGGGGCTATTATTTTTCAAATTATATTTCTTCTCCCTTGTAGACTCTACGTATGCATATATTAGGCCACTTGAAGTTGTTGTATAACTCACTAAGTAGAGACATGGGTTTCTTAGTCTGGGATTTTTTTTTAAGATTTTATTTATTTGACAGAGAGTGAGAGCACAAGCAGGGGGAGCAGAGGAGAGGGAGAAGTAGGCTCTCTGCTGAGGAGCAAAACTGATGTGGAGCTCGATCTTGGGACCCGGGGATCATGACCTGAGCCGAAGGCAGACATTTAACTGATTGAGCCACCCTGGTGCCTCATCAGTCTGGTTTTCTTTAACATAAGAAATATTGTTATAACTTTTTTTATAAAGATTTTATAATTTATTTAAGAGAAAGAAGAGAGCACACGTGGGTGGGGCAGAGGAATCTCAAGCAGACTTACAGTGATCTAGGAGCCCAGTGAGGGGCTTGATCTTATGAGCCTGAGATCATGACCTGAGTTGAAACCAAAAGTCAGATGCTTAACCAACAGTGGCACCCAGGCACCCCAGTTATAGTAACTTTTTAAACATCCTTGTCTGCTAGTTGTAACACCTGTGTAGATTTTGGGTTAGTTTTGATTGATTGCTTTCTATCCTTGATGTGGGCCATATTTTAGACTTACTCAGACTCTTCTTAGAAGTCTACCCTCTTCCTGTATGCTCTTAACCCAAAGTGAGACTTTTGGGTCAGAAGGAGATACTTCTGAACTGAACTACTGATCAATGTCACCCAGTTCTTATCTCTGTCTTATTCTAGGTATATCATACCCCCTACCATCCTTACCTATTGGTTGAGCACCTCTGTCCTTCTCTTTATTTATAATATTCATGAGCAACAATTGGCCAACTGGTCCCTACTCAACCCTACCCAACCATCATATGCCACAAGAATTCCTTTATGCAGAGCCCTGTGAAGACCTTGGCCTGAATCTTCTACTCAAGTAACCCCTTTACCACTAATATAATGCTCTGTGTTTCCATTTATAGGATATTACCTAGCCGTATGTCCTGTTGTCTCTGCCAACTCAAAAATAATATTGAGGTTGTTTGCAAGACAGTCAAGCTGCATTGTGACGGTGAATGTTTGACAAATGCCACACGTTGTGGTGAGTTTGAATTGCCTCATGATATATATATAATATTTATATTTAAAGATTTTATTTATGAGAGAGAGAGAGAGAGGCAGAGGGAGAAGCAGGATCCATATAGGGAGCCTGATGTGGGACTTGATCCCAGGACTCCAGGATCACGCCCTAGGCTGAAGGCAGGTGCTAAACCGCTGAGCCAACCAGGAATCACCTCATGGTATATTTTAAATTTTATTTATGTTTTAATTTTTATTTTTAATCAACAATGATCAATTTTTAACTAATGATGTCACTGCATTATTTTTATTCACTTACAGTTCAAACCCCTAAATTTCTTTTTTTTTTCAAAGATTTATTTGAGAGAGAGAGAGAGATGTGAGTCGAAGGAGGGGCAGAGGGAGAGAATCTCAAACAGATTCCCCACTGAGTGTGGAGCCCATTGCAGGGCTCAATCCCATGACCTTGAAATCATGACCTGAGCTGAAACCAAGAGTTGTATGCTTAACCCACTGAGCCACACAGGCACCCTTAAAATCCCTAAATTTATAAGAACTATTCCTTTGTTATAAGTCAGATTCTCAGTTACATTATTAAATTAATTACTCCCAAATGAAAACATATGCATCATAATTTGTAAACGAATTTCATATGTATCAGAACTCAGGTCCCCCTTGTCTTATATGACAAGTGGAGATATATTTTTGTTTATTGTTTGTTTTTACAAGTTATCAAGAGTAAAAGTGATGCTGATTTATAGATAAAGTTTATTCAGAGCCTGAGAGTTCCTGTTCCCTAACCAGAAGCTGCTGCCTTCTTATGGATACAGAGCACTCTTCTATTCTTGGACTGTCCAACTCTGAACTTTTTCTGAATCCTCAGCTTTTCTATCCAAAAACACTCAGATACTTTTAAGTATTTTTCTGTATACTATGTTTTATTGGCACTAACTTCATGACTTCCAAAATGTGCTTCTGCACCCAGATAGCTTGAATATGGTTCCCTATCAATGATCTAGGGTACATCATAAATAACACTTTGCTACCTCTGTAAATACAATGTTGCTTATTTTTCAAAACAATTTTTTACTAATTACTCCCTTATCTCTTAGAGGTGGGCAGAATAGGCATGTTTAGCCTCCTTTTACAGGTGAGGAAAAATTAGATCAGAGGTGTTAAGTACTGTTGCCTAGCACTCAAGTGTCCCGTTTAGGGCTCTCTACAAGCCCGTTGCTCCTCCTTTCTTGTGACCTTTATTACCTCCTCCTCTGACTCTCATCAACACCGCTGAAAATACTTCTAATTCTTCTGGAAATGAAACTCGGTTGGATGATACTGTGCATGTACACAAGCCATATGCTGACTTTCATGTAGTGGGAAGCTCTGGATGGTACCCTAATAACTAAAGCTAGAAATATTAGAAATGAAAGTGAAGTATATTTCTTCACATTCTGACAAAAAATTTCTTTATCCCTTCTGCATTTTAAAACCTCAAGTATTATTCCATTGATTTATCGAACATTCCACATTGGCATATCTCTCATACCTGGAAAATCTCTTAGCCTACACTCGTTCCCTGCCCAATTTAAGCAAAGAGCCAGGGTGGACTTAGTGCTTTTTTTCTGTCTAGAGCTTATGTTTTGTGTGAGCTGCAATATATGGGAGCAGGGACCAAGCATAGTAATTGATGGGTAGATGGAGAGGGCATGTCCAGATGAGGCCCTACTAGCAGTGGGTGTTTTCATGGGCATCTGTGATAGTAGCAAGAAAACAAGCACACTGAAGAGATAGAAGGAGGAAACCCCCTGCTCCCACTGCATCTGAAGCAGTACAGGACAGGGTATATGAATACCAGGAGTCACAGTAGATTTGCAGACAGTTTAGCTGAGTGTCTTCCAGACTTGGCTTTTCTTAAGTGCTAGATAATTGGCCCTTGGAGACCAAGGATTATGGAATAATCCTAAATGTAGTCATTCACGTTGTGAAAGGTTCTGAAGAAATAGCCATTTAAAAAAATACCCTTTTCTCCTTTTGTTGTTGCCAATATAGGTTCAAGTTTGAGTTTGTGTCCTTGATAATGGTACTCAGATATTTGCTGGTTCTTAATTTTTATGACTGGGATGTATGACTGCGGACTGACAAAAACTGTGCTATCAGCCTTTCATTATCAAAACTAGTCTCTTCTTTTTCTGACAGATGAAAAAGTATCTATAATGAATGTAGAAGGATCATTCATGAAGGTATTAAAAGCCCGGAAGAAGAGTACCAGTACTGAGCTGACAATTGAGCCAGAGAAGGCATCCTCAGACAAAAATGGCATCGGTCTGTCAGCCTTTATGAATGAGCAGTTAGACTTTAATGATGAAAGTGATGTTATCAGTGCGCTGAATTACATATTACCTTATTTCTCAGAGGGAAATGTAGAAGATGTAGAATCAACATTACTACCATTCATTAAAACTCTGTTTTCAAATGTTCAAGATGGAGACAAGCCTGTGGGTTACTTGAAAAACAACACAAAGAGCCCTTCTCTTGAACCTGGACCCAACAATTCAACTTACAAAAATAAACTGAGGAAACTCTCTTTCCTGGAAAATTTGTTAGATGCAGAAATTCAAGAAAAAATTGATGAGGTAAAAAAGAAAGAAAAAACTGCCATGCTTATACCTCCCGGGATTTTAGGTCCCAAATTTAAACGCCAAATCTTTCCAAAGAAATTGGAAACTGCCCAAGGACAGGAAAAGACCCTTCCCAAGGCTAAGAATGTACGGAAGAGGCGGTTTAGAAAAAACAGGGTTCTCAAGGGCCCCAAGGACCTACAGAAAAGGCACTACAAGGAAGTGGACGTTCAGAGCACCCAAGGGAAACAGAGTGCCCAGTCATTTGTGAAGAACATGGCCAAAGAAAGAAGGCTCAGTGGACCATCCCCAAGGGAGCTGGAGGAGCTTCACATGGCCCAGAGGCCCAGGAAATTAGTGGGAAACTCCATCCACACAGAGTCTTCATTCATAAAGGAGCACAAGGCAGCAGCCTCTTCTTTCCCGAAGCAATACATAATGGGCAGGCCTTCTGCCTCCACTGCTCCAAAATCCCTACCTAAGGTGAGAAACAAATCAGAAGACTTAACCTACCCCATTGTTGTTTTAGAAGATGCGAATGCTAGAGTTAGGGAAATGGAGATTTCCAGACCAGTCTCGCATTCTGGAAAAAAGTATATTTTCCATAAAATTCGCTCACGTATAGTCCAAAGAACACCCAAGACCAAAAAAAGTAAAAAGTTCAGAAAGAAAAACTCACTCTCGAATAGATTGATGCCTGCACAGAGGCCTCCATTGCCTGCCGTCAGGAGCCTCATCGATTCCCCTTCACAGGAGGCTATTTCATCTTCAGAAAAACGAACTCAGGAAAATCCTTTTCCAGAATTATTTACTCTTTCAGAACCTTCTAAAGAAAACACTACTGTAGAAAACACTACTGCACAGAATGCTTCTGAAGAAATTATTTCTCCAGGAAGCACTACTGTATCAGAACAAACTCCCCCTGAATTCACAAACCGTAGGAATCTTTCCAATACATATTCTACTACCACCAGAGACAACTTTGTGCCGACTGTTAAACAAACCAATGAAACACAATGGGAATACCACAACTTGGTCACTGACTTGCCCCCAAAGCCCACAGGCTTCAGTGTTGCAAAGCTCTCATCCGCAGGTGATCTATTTGAAATTCAGCTAAACCAGCAGCTACGGTCCCTCATCCCGAATAATGACGTGAGAAGGCTCATTTCTCATGTTATCCGGACTTTGAAAATGGACTGCTCTGAGACCAATGTGCAACTGGCTTGTGCCAAGCTTATCTCCAGAACAGGCCTCCTGATGAAGCTTCTCAGCGAGCAGCAGGAAGTAAAGGTGTCCAAGGCAGAGTGGGATACAGACCAATGGAAGACTGAGAACTATATCAATGAGAGCACAGAAGCCCAGAGTGAACAGAAAGAGCAGAAGTCAAGTGAGGTGAGGATAACTCCTGAACCATGGGGTCTGAACTTTTAGTCAGTTTAGGACATGCAATTAAAGCACCCACGCACAAGGACCAGGGCCTCCCAGTCTGGGTCTTGTCTTAGCCATTAATGTTGGCTGAGACAGTGATCTGCCACTTTGCTCATTTAGAGAATGGTGCCACTCTTCCCAGGTAGATGAGAAGAGGACTTAACATACAAGATAAATATATTATTGAAGAAAGGGCTAATGATAAAATTATATAACACATTAGATTTGGTATATTTCTTAAGAACCTATACGCCACTCCACTGAAAGAATGAGGTTTTAGAGTAGCTTAAGAATAGTTAGCTTTCATCCTTTTCTTTGATTTCTAAAAAATTGTTCTTTGTTTTTTGTTTTTTGTTTTTTTAGCTCACAAAAGAAGTTCCAGGTTATGGCTATAACAACAAACTCATCTTGGCAATATCTGTGACTGTAGTAGTAATGATTTTGATTATAGTTTTCTGTCTCATTGAGGTAAGAACAACCATTAATTCAGATTTCCAGAAAATCTTTTGTCTTTATAATAGATTCAGAATTTACAAACTTAAAATCAAAGCCACTTTCTCACTTACTGATACTTGGTATTTCTCTTCTGTCTGACAGACTGACATGTACTTCATTCTTTTATTGCAAAGTATATTCTGGGGATTTTTATTTTATTTTATTTTTTTAAAGAGAAGCAATTCTTTTTTTTTTTTAAGATTTTATTTATTCACGAGAGACACAGAGAGGCTGAGACACAGGCAGAGGGAGAAGCAGGCTCCATGCAAGGAGCCTGATGTGGGACTTGATCCTGGGTCCCCAGGATCACACAATGGGCTACAGGCAGTGCTAAACCGCTATGCCACTGGGGCTGCCCTATTCTGGGGATTTTTAAAGGAACTTTCCATTGCCAGGTGATTTATGGATTATAAACAAGGCAACAAGCCATTAGACTGTTTTGGGACGTTAGGCTTAAGAAGGCCAAGTTAACATGATAGTAACATTTCCTCAACTCAAAATTCTGTGGTTAGATGTACTCACCAGCCACTTTCAGACTACCACTGATTTCTTTCCTTGGTTGAAATGATGAGAGATAGTATCCACCCTCATGGAGCTATATCAGTCATCCTGGAAAAAAGGACATGGCTTAAAGATAAAAATATCATCTTGTTGATTAATTAGATTTACTCAGCAGCTTTTTCCACACACTGAATTATGTGAATAGTTTTGGTTAAAATACTGTAGCTAAAATCCTGCATCAGGCTACTCCAAAGCATGTCATGTTTATAGTCACCTGTGCTGGAGGTTGCCTGTTTACCTTTTCTTCAGTTCCATAATGACTTGGCACTGGTTTATGCCAAGCATAGGAAGAAGAATTTTCCATATCCAATTTCATGCCCACAACCCTGGGAGGACAATATTACCATCCCTCTTTCATACATAAAAGGGGATCAGCTTAAGGCTCCAGTGGCAAAACCCAAAGCAGAACCCAGTTTTACTTAACTGCAAATCCTGTGCTCTTATTCCACTGTTCTGTCTCCTTAAAGATGAAAACACTGGCCAGCATTTGAAACACTGAAATTCAGTGGAAGCCACTGAAAGGATTAATATATTTAATATGAAAAGAGTTTTATCAGTCACCAGAAGATGACCAACAATCCAAGGGTGAAGGGGGCGAGACTACAAGAAATGGGAGATGTTTTGAGTCTGTCACCATATATGCGAGTTCTTTCCTTGTGGCCTATGGGATGTGGGTCTTGTTAGCGAGGCCTTTGTTGCCTTTATACTGTCTTCGTCTATACTTATATTTGTTATAATTTATATTTTTCAACCTGTATAGATCTGTTTTGTTTTTAGGTATGGTTGAGGTAGGGGATCTAACATTTTCCCCCTACAGAAAGAACCAGTTACTTTAAAATCTTTTATTGAATGGTTCATTCTTTCTTAACAGATCTAAAATACTATTTTTTTGTAAGATTTTATTTATTCATGAGACACACACACACAGAGACAGAGACATAGGCAGAGAGAAAAGCAGGCTCGTCTCAGGGAGCCCAATGTGAGACTTGATCCCCAGACCCGGGTTCACCCTATGAGTCAAAGGCAGATGCTCTACCACTCAGCCACCCAGGCGTCTCTAAAATACTTTTCTTATCTGGATTCTTATCAGTCCAGTTTCCTTTCCCATATCACACTATATACTTAATTCCAATTGCTTTATAATAACCTATTTTGATGTCTGGTAGAGTTACGCTCATGCTCTTTGATCTCCTTTTTCATACATTTCATAGCTAGACTTGCATATCCCTTTACCAAATGTCAGCTGGCCAGTTTTTATTTAAAAAAAAGAAAAACTATCTTGGGATTTGAATAGGATTGCATTGAGTTTGAGGAGAATTGACATCTTTGCAATATTCTAGGAACATGGTATCATCATGTATTCATTTCTTAAAGTCCTTCAGAAGAATTTTAATGTTTTCATCTCAAAGGTCTTCCCCATTCTTTGCTGTAAGTTTATTCCTAGGTACTTTATGTCTTTTATTGATATTTTTTAATCTTTTTTTAAGATTTTATTTATTTATTCATGAGACACACACAGAGAGAGGCAGGGACACAGGCAGAGGGAGAAGCAGGCTCCATGCAGGGAGCCTGATGTGGGAGTCGATCCCGGGACTCCAGGATCACACCCTAGGCGGAAGGCAGGCACTAAACCATAGAGCCACCGAGGTATCCTTCCTTTTATTGATATTATAAATGGAACCATTCTTCCATTTGTTAATTAGTTATTTGTGGAACGTAAAAAAGCTATTGCATTTTGCATGTTGAGCTCTTGATTTTGTATTTAGCCATCTTACTGAATTCTCAGAGCACTTCCAGTAAAATTTATTTTTCTATTTTTTTAAAGATTTTATTTATTCATGAGAGACAGAGAGAAGCAGAGACACAGGCAGAGGGAGAAGCAGGGTCCATTCAGGGACCCTGATGTGGGACTTGATCCCAGGACCCTGGGATCATGCACTTAGCCAGAGGCAGGCGCTCAACTGCTGAGATACCCAGGCATCCCACTACAGTAAAATTTAAGTTGACTCTCTTGGGCCTTTTAGGTTGTCCATAATTTCATATGCCAATATGTTTTGTTTCTTACTTTCCAATACTTAATTTTTCCTATTGCATTGAGATGCCTGGAATCTTTAAAAGAAGTGTTTTCCTATTGCATTGATTAGGACCTCTTCAACGTGATGAATAGTAACAGGAATAATAGGCATTGAACTCTTGTCCTTGACTTTAAAACAATGTTGCTATTTAGGTTTCTGGTAGATACTTTTCTTTTCTTACTTCTAAGAATTTTTATTAGGAATTACCTGTTGGATGTCATCTAAAACAGTCAATAAAATGTATTGCCAGATGCACACAAGTTCCCAAGTTGGGACTATGGAAGAGTCAAAGGACTACTAAAAAATAGAATTCCTGCTCTCCAAAAAGGCTGAATAAGACTTAAAATACAAAGGAATGAATACAGATTTGGAGGCATGGTCATTGAGATGGGTACCTGTGATATGTTTTCTTCCAAAACAGATTTATTCTCATAGAGCAGCACCAGTGGAAGATGAAGAAGGAGGCTCAAGGTAAATTGGCAATTATTAAAGCAGAATTTCAGAACTAGATTTTAGAACTCCTATTTCACTCCCCTTGTTTTACACCCAGGAAACTACCAAAGGCAGAAAGAATATTGATTTGGTCTAATGCTTTGCCTGGATCCAGCAAAATTAGCTTCCCAGACAAATCTGAGTTAGAATGGAACTGACACAGAGCATCTACTGTCACTACTCCTTTAAAGAAAAAGGGTGGAGAGGGGTTGGGTGCACCTGTTCCTGCTGGTAGTGACCATCAGGCCTGGCTACAGAGTCTTGGGCTAAGAGGCCTAGTCTTCAAGGCTGATGGAAGGCAGAAAAATAGGACTCCTTCCTGTAAAGTGGCAGGAAAACTTCCCTCCTCCTCCTAGTTTTTGATCCACCACTCTCCATTCCCTTTGTCCAGACTCCATAGACTGTTAACTGGGAGAGGCCTTAGGTAATAGTTTGTCTCTTCCTTTTATAATAAGGAAATGGAGAAGAAAGGGAAGGTAAATTGCCCCATGGGCATACTGCTACTGAGTGTCAGAAGATGGTTCCTTTCCAGAGGGGCACTTCTCCTCTGATTATACTGTTCTTGGGCTGCGAGCTACATTTTATGTCACAACTCCGTACATACATACTGTCAAGACATAAGCAGGTTTTTAAAAATATTTTTTAATTTATTCATGAGAGACGCAGAGAGAGAAGCAGAGAGATAGAGGGATAAGCAGGCTCCTCTCATGGAGCCTAATGTGGAGTCCATCCCCAGACCAGGACCACACACGCCCTGAGCCAAAGGCATTACTAAACTGCTGAGCCACCTGGGCGAGCCAACATAAGCAGTTTCTAAGACAAACTTACTATACATTCTGATTCTTTCTATATTGTTTATATTCAAAAATAATATTTTGTGTTTTAGTGCTGGCTGTGACCTTCCTCACTCACTCATTAGCCACTGCCTGCAATGAGAAAGTCAGTGAGTTAGGTAACTTTGTTGGTTGGACTCGTGCATTTATTTGGTGTGAATCAACTTGTAGGATAAAGCAGCTAGGAAAATAGAAACACCTCTCTCTCCTCCTCCCCAGCAAATGATGCCTATGAGACAAAGTCCAAAGGGGACCAAAGTAAACTGCTTCTGGAGAGAGTAAGGTGCTTCTGTGTTATAGTTGCACAGTCTGTTCACTGCACGAGGGCACTTGGCCATAGGCCCAGGTGAGCAGGATGAAAATCTTGCTTATACTCAATGCCAAGCCACATACAAAGGCCTCCCCAGAGAAATTGTGGGGCCATTATGGACAGACATGGGAAAATTCTGGAAGTGTAGCATGCATGGGATTATTTTCAGGATCCGAGGTCTGTAGTGATTTTGCTTCCTGTGATTATGGACTGAGATGTCCTAATAGGACCAGAGATACACATTGTGAGAGGCATGGGAAATGGCGTGAATCACTAATTGTCTGCATATGTGTTTCCTCCAAGGCTCTTCTTTAATTCTCTGCTGCATAAGAGATGTTCAATCCAACGGGAGAATCAGGTAAATCTGAGGAAGATAAAGTCCCATGGCTGGAGAGAGCAGGGGAAATGCAGAATTAACAATGTCCTTTCTGTTTTCTAGGGCTTTTTCTGGAGAAGGTGGCCACTTTGGCTTCGGGACATGTACAGACCTCTCAATGCCACACGGAAGAAAAACATGGCACAGAAGCTACACGACAGGGATTCTTCTGATGAGGATGAGATTTTCAACAAGGAACCAGGGTACCTGATTGGGGACAATTTATACTTCTTTTCTAAAATGAGTTAATTATGAAAAGTTTAATTGTTCCTTTACAGAGTTAAAGGCATTCTTCTTTTTTGCAGAGAGAAAGGTGATGCCCCAGTAGAGAAGCCTCGGGCTGCAGATTCAGCTGCTGAAGACCTGGGTGAGGAGAGCGACAGTGAACTCCGCACCGTCATCGTCCTCAAGTGACTTTGTCCTGCCTCAGGCTGTCTATAAAGTTTATTTTTATTTTTATTAAAAAATTTATTTTTTATTGGTGTTCAATTTGCCAACATATAGAATAACACCCAGTGCTCATCCCATAAAGTGCCCCCGTCAGTGCCTGTGACCCAGTCACCCCTACACCCCGCCCAGCTCCCCTTCTACCACCCCTAGTTCGTTTCCTAGAGTTAGGAGTCTTTTATGTTCTGTCTCCCTTTCTGATATTTCCTACTCATTTTTTTCTCCTTTCCCGTTTATTCCCTTTCATTATTTTTTGTATTCCCCAAATGAATGAGACCATATAATGTTTGTCCTTCTCCGATTGACTTATTTCACTCAGCATAATACCCTCCAGTTCCATCCACGTCGAAGCAAATGGTGGGTATTTGTCGTTTCTAATGGCTGAGTAATATTCCATTGTATACATAGACCACATCTTCTTTATCCATTCATCTTTCGATGGACACCGAGGCTCCTTCCACACTTTGGCTATTGTGGACATTGCTGCTAGAAACATCGGGGTGCAGGTGTCTTGGCGTTTCATTGCATCTGTATCTTTGGGGTAAATCCCTAGCAGTGCAATTGCTGGGTCGTAGGGCAGATCTATTTTTAACTCTTTGAGGATCCTCCACACGGTTTTCCAGAGTGGCTGCACTAGTTCACATTCCCACCATAAAGTTTATTTTCTGATAATGGCTTCTCAGCATTGCTTGTAAAATACTTATTTTTCTCATATTAAAAATGTATAAATTAATAACCAATTCTAGCCATGTGGTAAGGAATTAAAATGGAAATAAACATGTATATACAGGTAACAGGGGACATTGGTGAGAGGAACAGACCTGAATCTAGAATCCCTCGTGGGAGACTGTACTTCCACAAGAGGCAGTGCCCGCAAGGAAGGATGAATAGGAGTATCTTCCCCTCGTTTCCCCAATAAAGCCAGTGTCTGAAAACTGGAAAACATATCTATTAAATCAATTGGCAGTTTATTCTGGTGCTCTCCCCCCTGGTTCACCAAATACAAGTTATTCACAACATGCTTGACCTGCCCATAGAAGATTATCTGTTTCTGGCCCCTCTTGTAAGATTTTTAGCATTACCAGAATATTTGGATCACTGAGCCTAGCTCCACAGTAGGGCTAAGGCCTCTTTTTCTTCCCAAGCACTCAAACTCATACACAAAATATGTGCCCTGTCTTGGCATAGGGGGTTCTTCATTGTTACAAGCTATAGATAATTCACATTGGGGTATTTTGTTCCTTTTCTTTAAAAAAAAATAATCCCAACCCTTGGATAGCTAGCAGGGAGGGGCTGGAGGGCTAGGGTAAAGAAAAATGTGTGAGGGTGGTAATTACCCAAGACTGCCCTCCTCACTCCTTTATGTCAGAAAATATATTGGTGGTGCCACTTACCCATTCTCATGGACCACCCTACTAGCCTCTCCTGACTCCACTGAGGGTCAGATGTGTGCTACCAGGCCGCCCACCACCAAACCTACTACTGCCTTCCTCAACCAACACAGATAATGAAGCACAGGGATAATGAAGCACAATCTGTGGAAGAAGCACAACTCCCTCCACTTCTGGGATGCCAGGGTGGCTCAGATGGTTAAGCATCCATCCCTTGGTATCAGCTCCGGTCATAATGTCTTACAAGGAATGGATGCTCACCACTGTGGGGCTAGCAGTGGTGAATGTCAGGTTACTTTAGTTTTTATTTTTATTTTTTATTTTTTTCAGGTTACTTTACCACAGCTGCTTTCCATACATTCAAAGCTGCTGCTGCCACTCAAAAGTCAGTACATTTTGGGAACCCACTGCTGAAGTCACTGCAGCCCTCCATGGTCCCAAGCCTGTGACTGGCAACATGGAGTCCCAACATGTAGCCTGTGCATCTGCTACTGCAGAGGAGAAAAGAATGGTTTCCACCTCCTTTTCACCCCCTAGATTTTATTGGCAGAACTCTGCTGTCAAGGGAATCTGTGAAATGTGGTTTGTGGGCTTCTAGCACCTGCAAAGAAAGGGATAGAAGTGGGTAGCTAGAGCCAACCAATACTATCTAACAAATGGGTGGGTGTTAAAGTCTTTCTAAAAGGAAGGTGTTGTCTACATGGAGTAGTAACATGGTGGAGAGCTAGCTAAGTCAGAAACACAAAAGGTGTCATTTTAGCTGGGCAGCAGGTTAAGGTACCAGATACTGGATACCAATCACATGCAGTCATCCCCAGAGGTGACTGGAGAAGCACTTGGAGTTGATTCTTAGTTTGGCCTCCAGAATGTTCTCACTGGAATGAAAGCTGGATGGACTAATGGCAGTGAGGTATCTGAGAAAACATAGCCCCCATTCAAAAGGGCTGCCAGAGGAAACGGTGTCCATAGGGAAATAGAGTTTCTAAAAATGTGGCTTTGTGGGGATCCCTGGGTGGCTCAGTGGTTGAGTGCCTGCCTTCGGCCCAGGGCGTGATCCTGGAGTCCTGGGATCGAGTCCCACATCGGGCTTCCTGCATGAAGCCTGCTTCTCCCTCTGCCTGTGCTCTGCCTCTCTCTCTCTCTCACACATGAATAAATAAATAAAATCTTTTTAAAAAAAATATGGCCTTTGGACCTCTAAACTCAAACATCCTTGGGATGCTTATTTAAAAGGCTGATCTTCGGATCCCTGGGTGGTGCAGCGGTTTAGCGCCTGACTTTGGCCCAGGGCGCGATCCTGGAGACCTGGGATAGAATCCCACGTCGGGCTCCCGGTGCATGGACCCTGCTTCTCCCTCTGCCTGTGTCTCTGCCTCTCTCTCTCTCTCTGTGTGTGTGACTATCATAAATAAATAAAAATTTTTAAAAAAATAATAAAAGGCTGATCCTGAAAAATAAGCAAATTAATTTTAAAAGCTGATCCTGAACATCTCCCCTGTCAAAAACAAACCAAACCAGGCATACTTAAAGTGGTCCAGACAGATTTCCAAAGTAATAGAATATTGCAGTGGCACAGGGAAAAGGGTTCATCATGAACAGAACTCAACTGGGATAAGTACAGAGGTGACTGAGTATTGCACAGGGAGATTGAGGGACTAGGGAAGGGAATGAGTAGGGGCTCCATAGTCAGAAGCCAAAGATTACAAAAGGCAGGAAGGGGGTTAGCCCATATGAAACCATCTGGATTTGCTAACTGGCACTTACCAAAGCTAGACTCCTACTCTCTCACAGAAACTGGGAAACAGGGGCCCTATCTTCAGGTGGTGGCTGGAATAAGCAACAAATTCTTTAGACAGCCTTGAGTTTCACGGGCAGGCACTTTAAGGGAGACTGGGGTCTTACTAGGGCAGTGGTCATGAGCTGCTGAAAACTACGTTAGTGTTTGTTCAAGTCTTCACAGGCCAAATAAGGTTGAATCAAGAAGAGGGCTCAGAGGAGCCTGGCTAGAGTTTAGAGAAAGAATCTGTTACCATTCAGATGCCCACCCCTCCTGAGCTGATCTCCAAAACAGAGGGACCATTCTAACAAGACTGTTTATGCTCACCAAACTACTGGCGTAGTTAGTGCAAAGAGAACCAGGAGGTGGAGCAGAGGTTCCCTGGCTTCTTCAGGACCAGAGGTCAGCAGGGATTTGAGGCAGGGCAAGACAGACTGAAGATGACCAAAAGGCACGACTGAGATTCTCACCCTTGGCGTCTCAAAGAGTCACACTGGCTGGCTGCTGCCACTATGGAAATCAGGGCCTCTCAGTCCTGGGAAGCGCCAGGCATGACCAGCTCTGGCTCCTGAGGTCCTAGTCAGGGTGAGATGTTGTTGAGACCTGGGCGACAGTGGTGGGGCACCCCCTGGGGGTGTGGGAGGAGGCACACCCATTCAAGAAGAGGAAAGGTCCTGAGGTCTGAAGCAGAAGCAGGAATGGTGCTTCAAGGTGAGCCTTAATGTGTTCCAGTGTAGCACTGGAGAGGGGTCTGGCGCCACACTGTGGAGTGTTTCAGCTTACAGGGCCAAGGGAAATGAAGACTTCAACCGGTGAACAATACAAAGGCTTCATGTAGAGAGGGCTACACCCTACAATGGTGGAGCAGTAAAATAGGAGGAGCCTGGCTCCCTGACACATGAACCACCAAACTAGCCCTGGATTACAGTACTTAACCAGATCATTATATGAGAGATCAGTAAGCTTCTTTTTTATTTAACCCACTGCTGTGTTGGGTCTCTACTACAGTGGCTGAACCTATAGCCTAATAAAGGTTAACCAATAACGTTATAACCAATAACGTGTATTGGTTATCTTTCGCCACAACAATGCTAACTAATAAACCATCCCCAAACTCAGTGAACTGGAATACCGGTTCTCACAGGATGGCTGGTCCAGCTGTACTTGAATGCTCTGCTGGCTGGGTCAGCACTGCTTCTCCGTGCTAGTCTGCAGATCAGCAGGGCTAGCTAGCTCTTTTCCACCTGGGTGGGCTCTGGGGCCCAGGCTGAAGAGGCAGCGGCAACCCGAGGGAAGCATATGAGGCCAACCAGAAACTTCATTGGGCCTCTCCAAGCCTAGACACAGAACTGTCATACTTTCATTTCTGCCTAGTCCATGGGTCCAAGTAAGTCACATGGCCAATCCCCGAGCCAGGGGACAGGAAAGTACACTCTGCCCACAGAGAGACACAGCAAGAGTGTGGGTGCAGGGAGGGCCAATAATCCTGTCTACTCAGGATGTGACCGAGTCCTGGTTTAGAGACTACACACCAAGGCCCCGCTCTTCTAGGTGTCCCTGTAAATGCAACAGAGTGAAAGATAGCACCCATCAATGTGAAGGCCCCACCGCAGTTATCTGTTAGGTCAGGAACCCTGACGAGGCAAGAATCCCATCTTCCTCTCCCCAATGCCTAGTAGCGGACCCTGCCCACGTGATGCCTCAGGGATCTTACTGGATGAATTTTAGACCATTTCTTCATTCTCCACATATGATTTCCTTATGAAATACAGACTGACCTCCTAAAGGTCAACACATAGTACTATGAGTTTGCCCCATAGCCTGCATAGGGACTGTGCCATTAGGAGCAGGAATTTGTACCTAGATCCTGTCTACACCAAAAACTGTATCCACTGCCTCCTACAGGGACCTCCAGAAGTAAGGGCTTCTACAAGTTAAACATCAAAACAGGGTAGTGAGGGGAGCCTGGGTGGCTCAGTTGGTTGAGCGATCTTACCTTAGGTCATGATCTCAGGGCCTGGGATCAGCCTGTGTGGAGCTCTGCACTGAGTGGGGAGTTTCCTTGAGGATTTTCTCTGTCCCTCTACCCCTCCCCTGACATTCTCTCTCAAAATACATAAATAAATAAATGAATGAATGGATCTTAAACAACAGGGTAGTGAAATTTCTTTCTCTATAGGTCTTTTGAAACTGGAAAGATTCTGATTGCCTGAAATATCTTCAGAGGGAGGCTGTCAAAAGGCACGACTCTAGTGGGAGATCTGCATGGGCTTGGGACAATTTGAAGAACAGTGAAATTGACCATCAGAGCTCCCATGGCTCCACAAGGTCCCTGGCCCCCTCATCATCTGTTTTGCTAGATCTCAGGGCAAAAGCAGAACTGGCCCAAGATGCTCTACCTTAATGCTGCCTTTCCCTGCAGACTTCTCACTGCAAAGGAGAACCACTTGAAGAGAGCCAGGATAAATCCTAAAGAATGCCACCATCACCACTGAATTCCAGACATGGGCATGTGGGTGGAAAATATATTTTAGGGCAGTGACTCATGGTAAGTTGCTTCCTCCAGTCCCTAAATGGTACTATTCAATGTCAAGCTACCTCAGGCTCTGGCTGATAAAAGCAGAGGGAGAGGGAACCTAGTGTCGTGAGCTGTGCTGGTCAGGATACATATACATATACATATACATATACACATACACATACATATACACATACATATACATATACACATATACATACGTAAATATATACATACATAGACGTTTTGTATAACTTGCCCAAATTTATGAAGACCATATGTATCAGTCACTGCTCTGTACGCTCCAAGTGAAAGAAATCCAACTAAAATATGTTTGAACCAAAAATGTCATACAGTGAATTAGCTTATATAACCAGGAAGCCTAAGTACTTAAAGCTGCCTGCATCTAGGGTTCAAACAAGTCATCTTCTCCCCATCTATCCCTCAACTGTGCTTTCCTTTGGCTTCAGGCTCTGAAGGACGCAGACTCCAAGACTGCAAACATGGTCATTCATCATTCTAACTCTACACCAAAGTAGAGAAAGCCCATCCTCAAAAGTCATCTTTTTGGGTTGCTTGGAGCTGTATCTTGGAGGCGAACAATAGTTACATAATCACAATTCTGTAAACACTATCAATTATCAGGAAAGAGTGGCATAACTAAACCCCAAGAACGGACAGGGGTGTTAAAGAACTAACTCCTTGCCTGTGATAATAGGAAGTCCACAGACAGTGTCTAAAATGGATAAATCCAAAGCTAGAATTACCAAGATAGGTGGGGAGATAAGCACCAGAAGATTCAGCTAGAAGTAAGCATGCCCAGTGAGCTGGCTCAGGAGGGAAGGTGGGGATGGTCAAGGGGAAGAAACTGCTGTGGGTCATTATGTTTCCTCACCATTTGATGTCATACTATTTGAACTGTAAACTATATATAATAATAATAACTATTGGGGAATTTTAAAAATTCATTATTTTTGTCCAGCTTTATTGAGGTATAATTGACAAATTAATAATTAGAAAGAGAGCCAGGATAAATCCTAAAGAATGCCACCATCACCACTGAATTCCAGACATGGGCATGTGGGTGGAAAATATATTTTAGGGCAGTGAAGATGACTAGCTATAGGGCACCTAATTCTAATTGCCATATTTTAAAAGAGTGGGAAGAACCAACTTCCTACAACAGAATCCAGGGGGAACATTAGCTATTCCACTTTTGAGAGAAATGGTTGCATTAGTCCTTGTTTGATGACTTTAGTCAGCTGCCAAGTAAGGATATATCTGGGGTTCAAATAAGAAAGCCTCTCAAAAAATGGAAAAAAAAAAAAAAAAAAAAAAGCTCCCACTCCAGTGTTCAGAAAGCAGTTAAAAACAGATCTGACTGGATTGGGAAGGTGAGAATTAGCCCAAACTATAATAATAATATAGCTAGTCTTTTTTTTTTTTATTTAAGATTTTATTCATCCAGGACTGCCCAGTTGGCTCAGCGATTTAGCGCCGCCTTCAGCCCAGGGCGTGATCCTGGAGTCCCGGGATCGAGTCCCAAATCAGGCTCCCTGCATGGAGACTGCTTCTCCCTCTACCTGTGTCTCTCTGCATCTGTGTGTGTGTGTGTGTGTGTGTGTGTGTGTGTGTGTGTCTCTCATGAACAAACAAAATCATTAAAAAAAAATATTTATCCATTTGAGAGAGCAAGTGAGGGCACGAGCGAGGGTGGGGGCACAGGGGAGGGGCAACAGACTCCCCACTCAGTAGGGAGCCTGTTGTGGGCTGGACCCCAGAACCCTGGGATCATGACATGAGCCCAAGGCAGAGGCTTAACCAACTGAGCCACCCAGGTGCCCTATAGCTAGTCATCTTCAAGTGTTTCCAGCAGGCCAGAAACTCTCCTAAGGATATTATCTTAATCCTCAGGTCAACTGATATTTTCCCCAATTTACAGATGAGGAACTGAGGCTCAGATAGTTTTGGGAACTTACCTGAAGTCACACCCTCTGGCCCCTCTGCCTGAGGCTAGGAGGCCATAGTGTGTTGTGCCTTTACTTCTGTTTTCTAATTGCCAATCTTCAGGGCTATATCTCAAGGGGCCCGTGAAAACCATAGCTTCACATTGCTTGGTTGTCCTGAACGCCCACACTAGTGTAGGGAAGGTCCTGTAAACAGTATGGGGTAGAGCTGGTGTTCAAACCTAAGCATTACCGCCTACCAAGCCCACTTGCTCTGCCACTGAACTATGTTAACTCTCTAATTAGAATTAGAGTTGGGTGAGAGTCCTCCCTCTACCATTTATTTATTAGTTCTGAGGCCCTGGGACCCCAAGTTACTTAGCCTCTCTCTGAAGCCTGTTTTCTTATCTGTGCTATTGAAGATAACAATGGCAACCTACCTTCCCAGTGGTTGACAAGGACCAATCACAATTCCTATCTAGCAAACAATAGAAGCTTCTCTTTTGCCCAAATGTTAATAATCCCTTACCCCTCAGCTCCTAAAATAAGACAAAGGTTCTTATGTTTTCTTATGCTTTGGATCCGCTGGTGCTGAGGGCAGAGGACAGCAGAGGTGGTTAGGCCTAAATTCTTGGACCCCATCCCAGAGTGACTCTCCAGGGAAGGGATGGGGTTCAGGAATCTACACCTTGGACCTGTCTGCAGGGAATTCAGATACCTGCAGTTCTCCTACCTGGCTTTTTAAATAAGTCTGTGGAGTTCTTGAAATCTAAGCTGACAGACCAGTGGCCTGTGAGCTGAGTTTGCTAGTGTTTGAGCCCTTCCTGCACAGGCCTCCAGCTGTGTCTGCATCCTTCCTTTCCCCCCTCATCCAATCTGTCTTTATCTCCCCTCCCATCCTAGCCCCATCCCCTTACTCTGTTCTTAAGTCCAACTTCCTCTCCACTCTTGGGGACCTCCCCTGAGCTCAGCCTGCACTCCTACCCACCAGCCACTTCTCTGCCAGTCTCTTCACCTGCAATGCCCCTTCCTCTATCCACCTGCAAGACTCAGATAAAAGCTGCCTCTTCCAGGATAACCTTCAAGCTCTCTTCTCTTTGCATGTGACTTTATTACTGTTCAAATGATAGAGCAGTGTGAATTTTTTTTTCTGGCTGGAAACTACCTCGTGGACTCATGGCCCATGAATGGTAAAAATGTGCACCAGAGCAAGATGAAGAGAGGAAGACAAGCAGCGGGGCTGAGAGGCCTGAGAAGTAAGAGAAGACCAAGAGACAAGGGCTGGGCTCCTGAAAAACCAGACAAAAGATTACTATGTGGGGTTCCCACAGCTTTTGCAGACAGTGGCTGTGCAAAAATTCATTGGAAGAACTGAGGAATAGTGCTCACTTCGGCAGCACACATACTAAAACTGGAAGAACTGAGGAATATTGCTTGCTTGCTCCATTTGGGGGAGGGCATGCTTGAGTCAAGACACTGATGGTATTGATGTGCTAATTATTACCAGAAACACTATCCTTTTGCCTAGGAAATGGGATTTCCCTAGTAAATCCCTTACTTTCCACCTTGTTCAACACCCAGAAAATACTTTGCCTCTATCTCTTTATTCCTAACTTCCTCCTCAACTACTTTTTTAAATATTTTATTTATTTATTCATGAGAGACACGGGCAGAGGGAGAAACAAGCTCCATGCAGGGAGCCTGATGGGGACCTATTCACGGGTCTCCAGGATCTGGCCCTGGGCTGAAGGCGGCGCTAAACCGCTGAGCCAACCGGGCTACCCACACGTCAACTATTTTTTTATTTTATTTTATTTTTTTTTAAAATTTTTTTATTGGAGTTCAATTTGCCAACATACAGAATAACACCCAGTGCTCCTCCCATCAAGTGCCCCCCTCAGTGCCCATCATCCAGTCACCCCCACCCCCCGCCCACCTCCCTTTCCTTCTCTGATTGACTTACTTCACTCAGCATAATACCCTCCAGTTCCATCCACGTCGAAGCAAATGGTGGGTGTATTTGTCATTTCTAATGGCTGAGGAATATTCCGTTGTATACATGAACCACCTCTTCTTTCCATTCATCTTCCGATGGACACCGAGGCTCCCCGTCCTCAACTATTACCCATACTGAATGCACTCAGCCTCATCTAGTCTGAAACCGAGAAGTGGTTCTCACTCCCGGAGAGATTATTACCAGAGAAGCAGCCCCCACACACTCAGGTGCCACATCTCCACCAGCCATTTTTTTTTATAAACGGCAACGGGCACTGAACCCGAACCTTCCCAGAAACGGTCACAGAACCCCTGGCCCAGGTCAGTGGAGCTTGCTTCCAAGAGGTGCCCTGTTCCCAGGCCAGCCCTATAAATACTCCCAAAGTCCCCCTGGACATGCAGTTAGTAGTACCTCTGCCTCTGGGCACTGTCCCCACACTCAGGCCTACGCTCCCCGCTGGACCAAAGCCTGCAGGTGAGAAGTGACCAAAGCAGACATCCCCCCTCTCACACACTTTGGACCTTTTGTTCTGAGTCCACCTGCAAAAGAAATGTCAACTTTACCGAGGAAAGCAGACACACAAGTACCTGGCTAGATGAGAAGAACCAGATCCTCCAGGTTTGTGCCTCAGGGGCTGATGGGCAGGTACCTGAGAAAGTCCCGAGGAGGAGGGAGCGGTGAGCTAAAGACGCCCTGTTGGTACAAGATAGGGTCAAAACACGTATACTTTTTTCCCTCAGAGCCCCCGGGCTGCAAGCACCACCAGCGCCCATGCCCTCAGGGAGGCAAAAATAGCGTAGACGTCACTGGTCTGATTTTACCAGTGGGAACCTACCCCTCAGGAGGCCAACGTTACACGCATGGCGCTGCGGCCAGGCGAGATCACGGACCCAGAAGCCGGGATCTAGTCTGACGCAGACACTGCTAGAGGCGGGCCTTGGGCCAAGCTCCTCTTAGGTCGGTGACCTCGCTTAGTGGCCTCACCTCTGCAGGCGGATCTCCCTCTCCCCTTAGTGGAGTCCAAGCCTCCCAGACCGCTCACCCGCTGGCCGTTGGGGAACTCGGCTTCGGGAACGTTGGCCCCGCCCCGCGGCTCCTCCCGCCCCGCCATTGGCTCCGCGGGCCGGGGGCGGGGCCGAGCGCCCAACCGCCGGGTTGGCGTCAGGCGCCTCGAGCGCAGTTTCCGGGCGTCGGTGGCGGAGAGGCCGGAGCGTCGGGTCGGAGGCTGAGAGGCTGCAGCGGCCAGGAGCGACCCCGCCCCCTCCCCGCTCGCTCTGGTGAGTCCGGGGTCAGGGGGAGGAGGGGGGAGGGGGGCGGGGTCGAGATGCGAACGGGCGGCGGGCGCGTTCCGTGGTCCCGACCCCTGGTCGCCTTTGCGCTGTCCTGCTTCAGAACCCTTTGCCTTCCCCGTTGTAAGCCCGCGCCCTACCCCCTCGGAGCCGAGCCTTCAGCCGGCACAGCCCCTGCTGACCGCCCCCTCCATCTTCTCCCGACGGGGACCCGAGCCCAGCACGTACCCCCACCCCCTCGCCCCTGGCGTCGCGTAAATGCAGCCACACTCTTGACCCCCTGGGAGTCCAGTTCCAACCCCGAGCGCAGACACATCCCTCCTCCGCCCTCTGAGGCATCACATCCTCACCCCTCAACCCCTGTGGCAATCCCGGTGCTCCACGCCAACCTCCCCTGAGCCCCACCGCTATGGCTTTCCCCTTTTCTGACCCAGCTTTCTTATCCCAGTCCCGGAAGGTCTGCTCAGCCCTAACACCCACCTCCACCCACCCTTATTCAATGCCTGCCATCCAAGCGGATGCCCTGTTGAGCTCACCCCCTTCTTGATAGCTCTGATCTCTGCCCTATCCCAAGTCTTCGATGCATCTTCTTGTCCACACCGACTCAAGCCCTCACTTCCCAGCCCACCACATGCTTTCTTTCCACCTGCAGCCATCCTGAGAACACTTCATCTTTGCTAAACTGCCCCCGACTCTTGCCGCCCCAGTTCCTACCACCCCAACCCAATCTTCTTAAAATGAGGCCTCCATGCCCCCATCTCTTCCTCTCAGCTCTGTGCCCATTCTTCCCTTAATGCGGTCCCCATCTGATCTGAAAACTTAGTGCAGTCTCTTGCCAGCCCCACCTGCTGCCCCCCAACAGCCAATCCAGGTGCTTTTTCAGAGCCGGGTAGTTACTGAGTAGCTCCATTGCTACAGGGCCTCAGATGGTAAGTAAGTGTGGAGGAGTAGAGATCTATGTCCCGTGGTTCAAGAGGTTTTCCTGAATGTCTGCGCTCCTGCACCTGTCCTCAAGGATTGTGTTTCTAGCATTCATATTATGTTACTTGTGTTGGCTGCTGCAATGGTACCTTATCATCCAAATACCTGGAAGGTGAGGGATGGCTACTCATTCAGCCTGGGACACTGGAAGCTTATCACTGTCTTTTGGACTGTAATCTGTAGAAACTCAGGGGGTTGCACTATGTGGGGTTGGCTGTGGTCACAGACCCATGCCCATGAAGGTTTTCCTGGCATTTAGAGACGACCCTCACCCGGGGCTCCTCCCAGCCAGAGCTGATTGCAAGTTAGTCCCAGTACTGAACACAGGGAACACAGTACTAGACGTGATGTTACATGTCGGGAAGAGTGTAGGTGAGTGGATCCTGGGGAAGCTGATGGCTAGGTGGGTTTGGAGGCTTTTGAATTGCTTCCTCTTTTTGTAGGTGCTGGATCGTTGAGTTTTGACCATTTGGATTGCCCTTGAACTGAGAGAGCCAAGTTCCCCCAGAGTATCTAGACATTCAGGAGGCACCCAGGCCCATTTGTTAACATTTATAATTTATAATTTCCTGGGCTTTTTGGATACACATCCCCTCTAAGTTCTGGTACCAGGCCCAAAGGGATTGGCTGTTTGACAGTAATTGTAAAGGGCCCCAAAGAGACCCATTGTCTTTGCTTGCCATTTATAGTCTCACTTCTTTGAAAATTGAATGCCTGTCTACCTTCAATATCCCTCCGTAAAAGTGCCTATCCTCTTGTCTTTCTTCCGCTTCCTGATCTCCCTCTCTCCATCTCCCTCCTCCTTCAGCTCAATAACCCTAAAAACAAACAAAAAAAACCCACTCTTTTAAAAACATAAAACCCTCTTCTAAAAACCCTCTTCTCCCTGTTTGAAGGGCTATGTCTGGCTTTTGTGGAAAGCAGATTCAACATATCGAAGGGAAATGAAAACGCAGACGGCAGCTTCCAGATCAACAGCCATTACTGGTGCAATGATGACAGGAGTCACTCAGAAAACATTTGCCACGAGGACTGTCAAGGTCTGGCCAGGGCTCCAGGGTGGGAAAGCTCTACTCACAGGACTTCTATTCCTATGCAAGGCCTGGGAATGTCCCCAGAGGGACTGCCCATGGAGTCCAGGAATGTTTTTGCTGAGCAGAGGACTTGACAAGTGGCTGTAGTGCCCATCCACTTAGCAGATTCTTTGGTGTACGGGTTCTAGAAAAGCTCTGCATAGTTAATAGCAGAGCAGGAGCAACAGCAGCAGCCAACATTTCTTGAGAGTGTGTTATATACTAACCATTTTACCTGCAGAGCCCATTTTACCCAGTGTTTCATGTGATGGAAACTATTATGCCCACTTTTCAGATGAGCAAACTGAGGCTCATAGAACCAGTGCCGAATTCCAGGCTGGTGGCCCTGAAGGCTCCACTCTAACCATCAAGTAAAAACTTTGGCCAATGTCTGATTAAAGGCCAAGTGCAAACTGCCCACCTCAGAGCCGCTCCAGGAGGCTCCATAGGTCCATGACTTGGACCTTCTCTCCTCTTTCATACTCTGATTCATATCCCGAGACTCTTCATCTGAAGAGCCTCCCTGATCAGGCAAGATTTACCTTGGTCTCTATGCTGCCTGTTTTGACATCTCCTCTCCCTAGAAACCCTCAAACGTGGCATGAACTACCATCTACCCTGACTAGGAAGTATGGGGGTAAACAGTTGTCCTGTGCCTCCTGCCAGAACCCAGGCCACTCCCTATCCCCATTGTGGGGATGTCTAAATAGGCCTCTGGGAGGGAGGCTTTGCCTAATCTGGAAATACTCAGCCCCTGGGGGGTACATGCCAGCGCAGGGACAAGCCAAGGGAGAGAGAGCTTGCCTCAGTCTTAGTCCTCTGTTCTCACAGGTGCGCTCTCTCTCTCTCTCTCTCTCTCTCTCTCTCCTTCCAGACGTACTGAGCCTCAATCTTCTCTCAGCCATCAGCTGTGCAAAAAAAGATTGTCTCTGGAGCAGGGGGTATGAAGAACTGGTGAGGAGAACACTGTGGGACTAAGTTAGCAGCCAGAGCACTGGGAAGGTTGTAGTGACAGAGAAAGGCACAGTAGGCAAGGACTAGACCCTTTTATAGCCTAGAAAAATGTGGGAGAGTGGCAGGGCTTGGAACTCTGACTTACAATACCCAGGATCTGGGTCTTTCTCTGATGTACTAAAATTATTTTAGAGGGGGCGTCTGGATGGCTGAGTCAGTTGAGCGTCCAACTCTTGATTTCCACTCAAGTCATGATCTCACACTCATGATTCAAGCCCCATGTCAGGCTCCACACCAGCACAGAGTCTGCTTGGGATTTCCCCCTCTCCCTCTGGCCCTCACCCCGTTAGGGTGCTCGCTCTCTCTCTCTCTCTCTCAAAATAAATAAATAAATAAATATTTGGGTGCCTGGGTGGCTCAGTGGTTGATCATCTGCCTTCAGCTCAGGTGGTGATCCCCCAGGGCCTGGGATCGAATCCCACATCAGGGAGCCTGCTTCTCCCTCTGCCCATGTTTCTGTCTCTCTCTGTGTGTCTCACATGAATAAATAAAATCTTTAAAAAAAATAGATCTTTAAAAAATAAATAAATAAAACTCTTTTGGATGCAGTAACAAAGTAACTCAAGTGAGTTGAGGGAGCTGTATCCTGAGGGCACAAGGTGTCTCACTGAGCTTACACAGGTGCGGCTAGACCTCAGAAGGTAATGGAAGCAGAGCTGGAAAGTGTCAGCCAGCTTTTCCTGGCAAGTTTCTGCCTCCTGGTGCATTTGCTTCACTACTTTCTTGGTAGAGAGCAGCATTCTCTGCTCCACATTCCACAGCACAGACTCTGGCTGCCCCAAGTGGATGGGCTAATGTCCTGAGCAGCAACAGAGACTGCCTAGGCTTAGTCCCTGTCCAAGTGCCTGGGATAAAGAACCTGATTGGTTCAGTTTGGATGCAGATCCCTGCTTGGTTCCATCAGCTGGAGGCCTGGGAGCAATTGAGCTATACCTTCATGGTTGCCACAGGGTCCCCTCTCGCTAATTGGCAGCAACGTTTTCTGTAAATGTAAATGCCCCTGTCAGCATTTGTCCACGACGGTGGACATTAGGATGTTTACTTTACTTTTCTGAGCTTCAAACCAGATATACACAGAATACAACTGGCTGTATATACAACTGGCCAGTTGACTACAACTGGCCTCCAGGCGTCTGTGAGGATGGAGGGAGTTAAGTGCCTTGCCTACTCTAGAAACACCACGCACAAGGGACACTGATGGCTATGAGGGCTGACCTGTTCTGGAGGAAGAGTCAATGGTTGCACCTGAGATTGATTATTTATTTATTTACCTTTTAATTTATTTAGTATCTTTCATCCTTCTACAATGGTGCTCTCCTACTTCAGAGGAAGAGAAGGATTTGAAAATGTGGAAGCATATCGGGTGGGGGAAGTAGAGGACAAAGACCACAGATAGGGGAAATTTAAGGGAAGAATCAGAGGGCCAGGGGGGACAAAGCAGAGAGCTAGGAATGAAGGGGATTCTGAGCACTGCTCTAAGATCTGGGTCATGTAGGTGCAGAAGGAGCTTACTGAGTGGTAAAAACAAGAACCAATCTGTTTTCTTTCCACAGGGTAGCATGGAGGTTGCACTGTGCAGGCCGGCCACTCTCCTACTGGATGACAGGATGTTTCTCGGGATGAGACAGGACACAGGGCTGCCGTAGAGTCATTCCAGAGCTCCTCTTCTCACTCAGGAATTCATTTCTCCTTCCTCTTGCCTCTGCTTCAGGTTATTTTCTTTCCTTCCCATTTACCAATAAACCTGACCATAGCCCCCAGGAATAAATGGTTTTCTCGGGCTTCCTCCTTGTACCTGTCTGGGCCCAGGCCTCTGGTTCTGACTCTCATTTGCAAACCAAGAGGACCACAATGAAGAAGTTGTTATATTTGGATAATTATTAAAGCATTCCTTGTGCAAAGAATGTGTTGATTTGTTCATTTTTAATTCTAGATATATTCCAGTACCTAATCTAAGAGTGTGGCAGGCACTAGAAGAAGGAAAATAAACCACAACTATTGTTCTTGAGGTGTTTATAAGCTACCCAGAGAAGCGGAGACATACTCAACCAATGGGTATAATAATTGAGTGGATACATACAATGAATACAATGGATAATGAGATGGGTAATAAAATCTACAATTTTTGGGTTAAAACAGTATCAGGATCCCGGTTATTCCTCCAAAGCCAACTACTTTCAGAGTAAAAGAAGATTCCGAAGAAGATAATGGTTGGGGCTAAGGGTCTTGTATATTGAGGTGGAGAAAGTAGTGCTGGCTGGGGTCAAGAGATGGTGCCAGGTGCCAATGATTTGGGGGTGCTTTCAGAGAATGGGCTAAAATCTAGATGTTTAAGAAAATAAAGGCATCTCTATTTGGGATCTGAAGGTGCTAATGCGGAGTAAAACGTGCATAAGGACAATGCAAAGACAGAAAAGGGGCAGTTGGAGGAATGTCCTGCACATAGCTAACAACACTGTTTGATTAAACTGTCCCACTTGGGCCACTGATATCCCTACTTCTGGGCCTTCACTTGGATTTCACAGACCAGTAAAACATCAACAAAGTTGGAAAAAAATTCCAACTTTTTATTTTAAAGCTCAGGTAAAAGCACTCATTAAAACTATCCTCTATCAGCAACTCTTCATAAAACATTTTTTAGCATGAAAAATGAAGGTCATATTTTTAGGATAATAAAATGGGATAGATTTTGTTTTATATATATATATATATATATATATATATATATATATATATATAGAGAGAGAGAGAGAGAGAGAGAGAGAGGGCAGAGAGACAGGCAGAGGGAGAAACAGGCTCCCTGCAAGGAGCCTGATGTGGGACTCAATCGTGCACCCCAGGATCACACCCTGAGCGGAAGGCAGATGCTCAACCATTGAGCCACCCAGGCGTGCCTCCTGAAAGCATTAAGCCAAAGTATTCTATCTTTAGAGATCATTTCCCACACGGAGTTGAGAAATCTAAAAAAATGTTTAAAGATTTTATTGATTCATGAGAAACACACAGAGAGAGGCAGAGACGTAGGCAGAGGGAGAAGGGGTCTCCCCCAGGGGAGCCCGAGGTGGGACGGATCCTGGCATCCCGGGATCACGCCCTAGCCCTCGCGGAAGGAAACCCCCAACCACTGAGCCAGCCAGGCGACCGGAGAAATGCACATGTTTAAAGGTCAGTAGGTAACTACTAACGGCCTAGGACTCTACATCTTCTCTGGCAGTGCCGCTGACGCCAGTTGCTATAAAGATGACCGTACGCTGGGATCCTGGAAGCTCACCCTTTGGACTCTACCCTAAAAATTCACTCGAAGAGAAGAAGGAAGCTCTAGGACTCTGGCGCGGTGGGGCTGCGGGAGGGGAAGTAGAGTTAGAGACCCGCGCAGAGTGGGGGGCCAGGGCGGGCGGGGCGGGGCGGGGCTCTCCCCACTCCCGCCGAGCCGGCCCCGCCCCCGGCCCCGCCTCTCTTGAAGAAGCGCGGGGGCACCTTGCGAGCAGTGACGCGAGGGTGGCGGAGTCGGTGTCTTTTGCGGTTCCCACCGAGAGGGATAAAACCTTGCTGGTGTGGGAGCTAAGTCCGGACCCTCGGCCGAGGCCTTGCCCGGGAGCCGAGCCAGGATGGAGGGGGCAGGGAGAAGGCCGCCCCCTCGGTGACCGGGTGACCGGGAGCCCTGGAGACTGGCCTTACCCCTCAGCGCTTTGTAGTCTCCGCTGAGAGGCACCCTGGTTCTAGAGGGGACCTCGGCGGCCGCTCAGCCCCAAGAGACTTTTGAGGGGCAGCGCTCCACAGCCAGCGCCTGTTGCCTCCTAATGCTTTTCGAATCTTAGGGTTCCAGAGGAAAACCTGTTCGCGAAGTGACAAGTGCTTGGGTTGCCTGTGCAGAGGGTTTAGGGAATATAAGGGAACGGGCAGTTTTGGTTTCTGGGCGTGAAATTTCATGTACGTATTTGGTGCGGGACCAGCCCGCAGCGCTCTCTGGTCACAGCATTCTCCCAGTTCGGCCTCCTGTATTCGGTAGGAGTCTTCCCAAACGCGGCAGTGGCCCGCCCTGGTTTCTGTGCCATCATCAAGTTTTATTCAGCAAGGGATGCTCACAGAGCACAAAGGGCATGTCACGAGAAGCATCTGTTTCAGAATTCTCCACTGAAGGTGGGTCAAGTAGGAAATTCCTAACTCCGCTGGCACAAAGTGCCGAATTCTGTGACAACAGACTAGCATTCATAGAGCACTCCTGATTTACAGAATGCTTTCGGGTGCATTGCTACATCGATCCTCTGGTTTCCTTGGGTGGCTGTGTCGTTTTTGTGTTTTTCTTTTACTTGTTTTCCTTTTCCTTTTTTTACACGAAGAAACTCGAACTCAGGATAGTTAAGTGGCTTACTTAGGGTTCATGACAAAAACTGGAAGCGAGAGATCAACCCCCAATTGATGTTAAATCCGGTGTCGGGGATCCCCGGGTGGCTCAGCGGTTTAGCGCCTGCCTTCAGCCCAGGGCGTGATCCTGGAGCCCCACATCGGGCTCCCTGCATGGAGCCCACTTCTCCCTCTGCTTGTGTCTCTGTTTTTCTCTCTTTCTCTCTCATGAATAAGGAAATAAAACCGTTAAAAAAATGAATCCCGTGTCATTTTATGCTGCCTCTTATTTTAGGAAATCTTCACAAGAAGAGTGTTGCTTATATTTACTATTATGTGAATTTATTTATTTTTTTAATTTCACCTATTCATTTGAAAGAGGATGAGACCATGAGAGGGAGAAGCAGACTCTCTGCTGAGGAGGGAGCCTGATGCAGGCAGGACTTGATCCCAAGAACCTGGGATCACAACCTGAGCCGAAGGCAGGTGCCCAACCATCTGAGCCATCCAGGCACCCTCTTTATTTATTTAACACAGAACCTTGGGTTATTACTCCTGCTTTCCAAAATTGTTAGCCAGTTTACTTATGTGTTCTTTAATACTTTGGCAACTACACATAGTTCCTGGTTGGGCTTTTTGTTGTTGTTTTTTGCCTTTTATAAGTACAGAAAAAAGAATAATGTCTTAAATCAAATAAATCAAGGAAAGGTCTAAGGCACCTGAGAGCGTTTTTCGGTAGCATGAAGAAAATTGGTTGGCAAGCTTATCCAAGGTGACAGCTATCTCTCCAACTCGGAGGCTCAGAGCCCTTCTGAAGCTTCCTTCTTGTCCAGAACAGCTCCACTATGCCTCACTATTAGCCTCCCCTGCAGCACTCAACATTTAAAAGTTTGTCTTCATTTCTCCTTCCCAGCAGGCAGCTTCAGCTAGAGAAAGTACTTTCATTTTCTTATCACTCATTCTTTCATTGATTCTTTCAATGAACAACAGAATGTACTTGGTTCTAGGAATGAGAAAAGAATAAGATATGTTTCCTTCAAGCACTAATGGAGCTTATGAACTAGTGATAGAGAAGGATGGAGGAACAAACAATGAAGAATTAATAGGGCAGCCCTGGTGGCTTAGTGGTTTAGTGCTGCCCATGTCAAGCTTCCTTCCTGGAGCCTGCTTCTTCCTTTGTCTCTCTCTGTCTCTCTCTCTCTCTCTGCGTCTCTAATAAATAAATAAATCTTAAAAAAAAAAAGAATTAATAGTGCTGGGAAACCTAGGTGGCTCAGTGGTTAAGCTCAGGGCGTGATCCTGGGGTTGTGGGAATCAGTGCTGCATCTGGCTCCCCAAGGGAGCCTGCTTCTCCCTCTGCTTATGTCTCTACCTCTCTCTGTGTGTCTCTCATGAATAAATAAAACTTTAAAAAAATTGAAAACCAATAGTGCTATGACTTTATTTGAATTATTTAAATATTTATGAATATGTTAATATACTACATCCTGCCTAAAGTTGACATAGGCATTTAGGACTAAACTAGTGGATATAAGAAATTCACCACAGAATGTAAATTATTTAGAGAGTTAACACTGGAGGCATTTGCATTCTCAAAGGAGCTATTTAATGCAAATAACCTCTAATTGTTTCGTTGCTTATAAAATTTATAGAAGTATGTATATTCCTTGTTCTAACAGGTTAGTAACTTGGGGAGAGGAGTGTTGCAGATTAAGGTCCTATGTCCCTGTTAGCTCCATCTTGTCTGCTCTTCAGGTTGTGTTCTCAGACAGGAGCTACAGGATGGGACAACAAAAACAATCTACTTCCTTTGCTCACCTACAACCCTGTCATTTGCTTCTGGAGGGCTTCCTTGCTTTCATCATCACTCTCACCACTAGAGGTGACGGAAATCTTCCAATTAATCAGAGGCCCTAGAAATGATGCGGAAAAGTACTGTAGCTTAACAATGATAAATAACACTCATTTAGGGCTTACTATGAGCTCATTGCTTACAATGTTGTAGCCTATTTAATCTTCACAATCAGTTCATGAAATAGGTATTGATAATTCTCAGGTGTATCCAAAACTAGCCTATGTGCAGGTTGTGATATTTTTCGATCTCTCTCTCATGTCTTTAGGTTCATCTTGGGACCAAACATAAAGCAGTTCAACATCAGGCCCTTGCCCTAAACAGCTCCCAATGCCAAGAATTGGCAAATTATTATTTTGGTTTCAATGGATGGTCAAAAAGGATCATCAAGGCAAACTTTATAGATTTTCTTTGACTAATCAGACTCACTTCAACATCGAAATCTTGGACATTAGAGAAGAGAGAACTGGAATGGGGAGATGTGAGAGTCCTCTAAGTGGACGGACCTGAACATTGGCCTGCCACCTAAAATTAATAATACTCTCAATGATTTGGGTGGTGGTGTCCATAATTTTCACCAATATTTGTAGGGTGTAGAATAGAAAACAATTGTCTATATCTAATAGTTCATTTGCAAGTCTTACTTGATTTTGAAGCTATAGGATACTTCAACTGTTAGCTAGGTTTGCTGGAGTTTAGTTCTTATTTCTAATAAGAAAACATCTTGAGATCCTAGGAAGGACCTTTAATGGAAAATCCCAACAGCTTCAGGATCTTTCTGACCTTGAAGAAAGGGAAAATGAAGATACCACGGAACCCCTTCAGAAGCAGAGCCTGCAATTCTTCTGTGCTTTAGAGGTGGTGTTGCCATCCTATGAGTGCAAGAGTCTTGGAGTTGGCTTGGTCCAGGAGCCTTTGGATAAGCTGCAGGAAGGTCTGTTTACAGTGGAGGTAGAGGTGGAGGTAGAGTGGAGTGGAGGTAGAATCTTTCCAAAACTCATCTTTTCAGATATATCATCAAGTCTTTCCCCTTGCTGAGCTACTAAAGCGCTGGGTGAAGTATTTCTGCCCTACAATGCACGTTTTTTTTTTTTTTTCTTTCTTTCTTTTTTTTTTTTTAAATCATAGGCAATACCTGAAAGAACCTTTAGCTTTAAAATTCAAAAGCTGACTTTCTGCCAAGAAGTTTAGGAAGAGGGAAGTAATATTTTTCTTATTTTTGGTTAAGAATTTGCCTTGTGCTAAAATAGTCCTAGTCCTTCAAATTCAGATCTCTTGTAGCCTTCAATTGTGCCAGCAAAATTATCAACTAAAGATTTAAATAAACTCTTGTGTAAATGTTCAGTCCTTTGCCTCCTATAAAAGGGCTGCCGTGTAAAGAAACAAATATAGATTCCTAGAAAAGGTATTCCGATTGATACTGTTTTTTCCCCAGAGTTCATAGCACTTAAGCTCTGAGTTGTTTGTTTGTTTTTGAAGATTTTATTTATATATTCATGAGAGACACACACACATACAGAGGGCAGAGACATAGGCAGAGGGAGAAGCAGGCTTCATGCAAGGAGCCCAATGTGGGAGTCGATCCCGGGGACCCCAGGATCATGCCCTGGGCTGAAGGCAGACACTCAACCGCTGAGCCACCCAGGTGTCCCTCGGCTTAGGGTTTTAAGGCAGGGACAGGGCTGTTAGCAAATAGGCTAACAGGGTGGGTGGGTGGGTGATGCTTAGGAAGAGACCAGGTCATGTGCACTAACACCAAATGTTTCTTACTGTGTGATTCCAGCCCTTGATGCACAGGAGAGTAGGTAGGGTCTGTAGAAGTAGAGTTTCTACTTGTCCATTTGAAATCTGTGATGTGAGATTTGTGCCACCTTTTTGGCTTGCACCTCCCTTCTGGTACTTCAGGAACTTCTGAGAGAGATCAGGGCAGTAAGAATGTGCCCTTCCAGGATACACCTACAGCAGAGCCATTCCACCAAACTCTTGTGTTATGCCTGCCCTTAGTTGCTAGGATAATGATCTAAGAATCATGGATGCACTTTCCTTTTAAACATACAACAATAAAAATCAGTTATCTTTCAGCTATAAATTTTAAGTTCATTTGTTTTGTTTGGATTTAGGGCCTTTATCATTTCTGATGAAAAGGAAAACAACCCAGAAGCTTCCTATAAAGAAGGCCATGTCTGATGCATTCCAAAAACTGTTGGTTGCAGTTTTAGGTAAGACTTGCTTCATTGTTTTTTTTTTGTTTTTTTGTTTTTTTTTTTTTTTTGTCCTTAAAATACTTCATGTTCCTTGAGCAAATAAACTCATAAACTCATTTTGAAAAGTTAGTTGGATGAAAACACTTCATATTCTTTAATTCACCAAATGCTTCCAAAGTGGCAGTCTCAAATTTGTTCTTTGTTGTATGTGTGAGACAAATGACAGCAAATATTTTTGTCCCCAGTGTATAGGTATACAGTGACTTGCCTCCACATAGGAAGTGTTTGATCCAATCTTCTTTCTTGATTGCTTGCCCATAACACAAAGTAGTGATATAGTGATTAGAAGCTTTGGGTATCTGTTGTCCATCTCTGTCTCTAGATTTCTTATGCAATTTTAGGTTTTAGAGTCCAATTTGTAGGTATTTATTCTCTCTAGGCTGCTATTTCTTTATCTGCAAACTAAGGTAATTCACCTTACATCATGGGGGATATTGTAAGAGTAAACGAGATGATGAATATAAAAAGGTTAGAACTATCCCTGGAACATGGTAAGCAGACAAAACATGTCAACTTCTTATCATTATTGTTTTCCTCTTGGAGAATTTATTAGACTATGTTTCTTGAATCAGTTCGGTTTCAGTTTTTGTTTCTGGCACTGACATATTGAGTAAATATGATTCTGATGTAATGATCAACTATGTTTTTGTGAACCTTGAAAGTGGTCATCCTATTGAATAGTGTTGATTATATTCCCTGTTGAGTTCTACCTACAGTGCTGTGAATGTTACAGGCTGTGCTCAAAGGAAATTTTATTTTTTTACTATTATTTTATTTATTTTCTTAGAGAGGGAGGCAGGGGAGGAGTAGAGGGAGAGGAAGAGAGAGCTAATATGAAGCAGGCTCCAAGTCCAGCATGGACTCCAATGTGGGGTTTAGTCTCACAACCCTGAGATCATGACCTGAGCCGAAATCAAGAATCAGAGACTCAACAGACTAAGCTACCCAGGAGCCCTTTGTTTTGTTTTGTTTTGTTTTGTTTTTGTGGGTTTTTTTTTTCTTGCCAATTTTATAATTAGTAGAGGGTCCCCAAGTTGTTCCCCTGCTTCAGAGCCTTGAGTGTTAAAGACTAAGAAATCCAGGCAGCCCTGGTGGCTCACCGGTTTGGCGCCACCTTCTACCCAGAGCCTGATCCTGGAGACCTGAGATCCAGTCCCAGGTTGAGCTCCGTGAATGGCGACTGCTTCTCCCTCTACCTGTGTTGCTGCCTCTCTCTCTCTCTCTCTCTCTCTCTCTCTCATAAATAAAATCTTTAAAAAAAGACTAAGAAATCCTAGCTAAATATTAGAAGCTTTGTTTGCTTGTAAGAATTCACCCTGACCCTGGATTGGTCACAGGTTTCCAGCTTGGGCAGCTCTTCCAGTGAAGATTGACTTCGGTGGTCATCAGATGGAATCTCCATTAGCTGTCAACTCTGACTGACAACCTTTTAGAACCAAACTAAACGTCTGGGTTGTTGGCCTCGCCCTAAAATGCCAACCCTCACCCTAATATGCTGTGGTATCCAATACACATTCAAAACTCCTTAGGCTAAAAAGTCTTGTAGCTCTAGTTTGCCTTAAGGGAAATTGTATTGTCTATAAGGTACATAGGCCTGTTTCTGCCAATAAAGTGTTCAGATGCATGCCCGCCCCCTCTCCAAAGTATTGTATATTGTATCTGCAAGGAGAGGAAAACTGGACTCCAGCTGGATTGAAAGCAGCAGGGAAGGGATCATCTCAATAGGCTTCCAGAATAGAAGAATGGTGGTTGCTAGGGGCTGGGCTGTGGGTGGGATGGGGAGTTATTGTGGAATGGATACAGAGTCTCAGTTTGGGCACATGAAAAGAAAAATGTTCTGGAAATGGTTGCACAACAATGTGAATGTACTTAATGCCACTGAACTATACCCTTAAAAATAGTTATTACGAGAGACAGGGTCACAGATTTAGAAAGATACTTAATCCAGCCTCAAGATTGGTGTTGAATTAGCTAACATCTAGAAATCTCTTGAAGATACGTACATTTTTGTCTGTATCTGCATATCTATATAGGTAGGTAGATAGATTATAGGTAAATAGAGACATGTTTTGGTGGGGGGGAAAGATATGCTTTGGGGAGGGGATCTGGACAAACTGCTTTTAAATGTATTCTGGAAAAAATCTAAGGATATACAGGAATCTTTAGTATAAAAAAAAAAAGGAAGGGTAATGAGAGAGAATAGAGCTATCAGATATTAAAGCATATTGTCCAGCATAATGTTTTTTTAAGTGTGATTGGTTTATCAGTAAATGAGATGGAGGGACTTGTGAGTGGCTAGATGGCTCCAACATTGGACATTTGATTTTGGCTTAGGTCACGATCTCAGGGTCCTAGATCGATCCCTGAATTGGGGGTTCCACACTTAGCAGGGAATCTGCTTGGGATTCTCTCCCTCTCCTTCTGCCCCTCCCTCTACCAGTGCCCTCACATACATTCTCTTTCTCTCTCTCTCTCTTTCTCACACACACACAAACACACACACACACACACATATCTTTTTAAAAACTGAGATGGAGGAGTGCCTTGGTAGCTCAATGAGTTAAGTGTCTGCCTTTGGTTCAGGTCATGATCCCAGGGTCCTGGGATCAAGCCCCACAGTCAGACTCCCTTGTTCAGTGGGGAGTCTGCTTTTATCTCGCCCTCTGTCTCTCCCCCCTGCTTATGCGCTCTCTCTCTCTCTCTCAAATAAAGTCTTTAAAAATAGTTATGATAAAGACAGAAGTGTGAGATGAGAAAACTTCCAGGAAAATGCTATTATTTTCTGCTTTTAAATTTCAAAAGAATGTCTAATGATGGGTTCTATTACTGTATACAGCAAATTTTATTTTTATTTTTTTTTATTGGAGTTCAATTTGCTAACATATAGCATAAGACCCAGTACAGCACATTTTAGAACAAGAAAAACTCTGAATTGATCCTCGTTAACTTTATTACAGAAAGTGGTAAAATAGCTGTGGAATACAGACAGTGTGAAGAGATTACAGATGCCAGAACCCAAGAGGAGCTACATGATTTAATTCAAGCACCTGGCTATTAAAGTTAAAGTGTTCCATAGCCACTATAACCATAATTAAAAGCAACTGACAGGATTTGGAAGACTATGGTTAGTTCTGTCATCTTTAGGGAAATGTGAAACTCTGAAACTGCTTTTGAGTGCAGGGAATTTCTAGGGCTTTTCTTGAAGCCTTGGCCCTTGGCTCTGACACCTTCTTTGAAATTTGGAGAGCAAAATGCATCAGAGTGTTCCTATAGTTGTGGACATAGAAGAGGACACGGCCTTTTAGCGCTCCCCTCAAACAGAATCTCAGGGACTTGGGAACAGAGTTACTATGGCCTTAAGTGAGATGATGCTACAGCATTTGAAAACCTTTATGTGCATTGGGACACCTGAGTGACTCAGTGGTTGAGCATCTGCCTTGGGTTTGGGGCCTGATCCCAGGGTCATGAGATGGAGTCCCACATCCCTCCCCTCAGGGAGCCTGCTTTTCCCTCTGCCTATGTCTCTGCTTATCCCTGTGTGGCTCTCATGAATAAATAAAATATTTTTTTAAAAACTGTCTTTCAAATAAGGTATATTACCCAGATATCAGTATCTCATACACATCTTGTATGAAATATTTTGCTGACAAATTTTTCTGTAACCCTAACGCTGAATTAGGGATTAAGTTGACAAAATAATTTCTAAAATAAAATGCCAATGTTCTATATATTGAATGTTAAAAAAAATAAAAGGAGCAAAAAATGTGTTTCATGTCATTGAGAACTTAATTTGGAGCTAGAATTCTGATTATTTAACTAACTCCGAAGTTGCAACATTTGTTTTGAAGGGAAGAGAGTAGAGAAAGAAAAGATGGTTACTTTCTGAAAAAGCATTTGAAGTTTTGTCTGTGCAAAAATTCTTCTAATTCAATTTAAATCAAGCCAGTCAAGGAAATTTCAGACTTATCCAAGTTTACGCTTTAAGAAGTCTAGCTTCCTGTGAAATGTGAGAGAAAGAGATTCAGTATTGATGCTATAGATTTCAGAAACCTGACTCTAACAACAGATCCATTCCTAAATAAGACCTAAATAAGTTATGGAATTAGTTCCATTTAAAAACCACAGTATGTGCTAGACACTGGGAATAGGATAAAATCCGTTCTCTCCAACAGCCCTGGCGGCGCAGCGGGTTAGTGCGGCCTGCAGCCCAGGGTGTGATCCTGGAGACCCGGATCGAGTTCCGCGTCGGGCTCCCTGCATGGAGCCTGCTTCTTCCTCAGCCTGTGTCTCTGCCTCTGTCTCTCTGAATAAATAAATCCTTGAAAGCAAAGCAAAACAAAAACCTACGTTCTCCAGAGCTTGTGCCAGCCCATAAACACGGACTAAAATGAAAGAGATTATAGAAAGGACAGTGAAGGAAGTAAACGGGGCGCTAGTTACAGTATTTCCAGAAAGTTTAACATGCTGACCTCAACATTTTAAGTGCCTTCTCCATGCGTGCACACAGGGTAGACCTCAAGGTTACTTGTTCTAGATTGACAGGTGTGTTGAGTGTAGGTGGGACGCGGAAGTTTTCCATCCTAATGTAAACGGAGGGCTAGTCCCTTGGTTTCAGACTCTCACTCCCAGAATGAATTGCTCACCTCTCCCCTCCCCCCATGCCCCCAAGCCCCTCCCACAGGAGTTTGGAGCCATCGCTGATTCAGTGGTAGGTAGCCTCCTCCTAACACAGTAGTGAATTAAAACTCAGACATGCGTATTGAGAACTTAGAGGAGTCTACGGCCATACCACCCTGAACGCGCCCGATCTCGTCTGATCTCGGAAGCTAAGCAGGGTCGGGCCTGGTTAGTACTCGGATGGGAGAACTTAGAGGAAATGGCAACATTCAGAGTAACCGTGAAGTGTGCTCCCCTCCCCACTGTCCCTGTGCTTATTCTTCAGGTCAGCCTCTTTTCTTAGAAGCAGTACAGCCAGGGGGAGGAGGAATGTGTCTCGGATTTAAGCTTTGAAGAGGACAAGTTCGATCCGCCAGAAGTGGACTAGCATTTTGAATCTCCGGGACGCCAGGTCTTCTGCTTCCTGGGGAAACTGCTCCACACCCCGACCCTACACCTCAGAGCGGCTGGAGTCTGGGTCCTTGCAGACTCCAGCAGCCCAAATCCTTCCCTGTAGCTCGGCGGGAGGTAGTGGTGGCCTTTGCAGGGGAAGGGAGGCTTGGCCTGGGGATTCTGGGGAAGAGGCTTGAACCAGGGGCTTCGGAGCCCAGCCGCACCCCAGCTGTGCCAAGCTCACAAAGGTGGTAAATAAAGGGTGGGACGCAGGCGGGGGAGGGGCGCGCAGTTGCTAACAATGGGGGCGTCACCGGGCTCCCTGAACATTTCGGTTTCTCTGGCGAGACCGAGCGCCCCACTGGCTTGGGTCTCTGCTCCGCAGAGTATCATGTTCTGTGTTTTATTACTTCTCTTTACCTGGCAACCATTGTGGTTGTTGGGCCAGGCAGCTCCGCTTCTGGCGTGGGCCCGTCGGACCTCCGGCCCTCGGAGATCCCCGGAACCCCCGGAACCCTGGTCTTCGCACTCTTCTGAACTCCTGCATGAATCGCTCCAGGCACTTACCCGCCCCGCAGAGGCGGGGGGGGGGGGGGGGGGGGGGGGCTTTAATAACTTGAGGTCCTCTGCTCCAGCCCAGATATCGGCCCCGCCTAAGCAGTTGACTGAGACTTTGGTTCCATTCCTGGACACGGATTCAAATGGTGAGCTGCCCCCAGAGACAGATCAGTATCTGAATGACAAGCCAACCCTGCACGAAAGGCTCTTACAAGTGGTTCCAGCGTTGGGTGATGAGAATCAGGCCATAGTTCTGCCTCCTCCACTCAAAAGTAAGATGAAAACTGGAGATGAGCCAGAAGATCACCAGTCATTGGAAATACTTGCTCCACCTCTGGATAGTCAGGGTTTAAACCAAAGAAAGTTTTTTGTTTCATCCCCAAACCTGGACAAAGATCTAGTTCAGCATCGAAGGCTTGCCAAAGTTGTTATTGGAACTCCAAACCAATTTGCAAATAAAGAGCTCCTAGAACAACTGCAGGACGATTATTCAGATTCTGGTATGGATATCATATACCCTGAGGAAAACCGACCAATGGATTTCCCAGGGGGACCAGATCAACCCCCAGAGCTCCCTGAGGAGCTTGAAATTTCTTCACTCCTGCAGGAGACCCCTGCAGGACCTCTCCAGCCCACTGTAGAGGAACCTGAACCTTTTGTGCCTGGAGTGGAGGCCCAGGCCAAGCATCCAGAGTCCCCTGAAGAGACAGAAACACCTCCACTTCTTCAGGACGCTCTATCTCAGCCTCCAGAGATCCTTAAGGAAGCTGGAAATTCTGTAAGCCCACCGGAGGCCCAGCTGAACCTTCAAGTACCCCTGAAGTCCAACAGGAAACCTCAGCTCAACCTACAGAGACACGTGATGAAGTAGAACCTTCGACCCCTCAGGAGGCCCAAGCTCAGTCACCAGATGAGGAGGTACCACCTCAGGAGGTAAATGTGCCATCTCTGAGTCAGAATGAAGCTCAGCGGCCAAAATTACACAATGTCACTGTTAAACCTGTAGATTTGGCACTTCCTGTAACTGTGACTCAGCCTCCACAGCACCCCGAGAAGGCTGAGCCTTCTCCAGTCCCACAGGAGGTCCCAGCTCAGCTTGTAGAGCTCCCCGAGGACGCTGGGCTTACTCTAGTCACACAGGAGGCCCCAGCAGGGCCTGCAGAGCTCCCTGAGGATGCTAGGCCTACTCTAGTCACACAGGACGCCCCAGCAGGGCCTGCAGAGCTCCCCGAGGACGCTGGGCCTACTTTAGTCACACAGGAGGCCCCAGAACAGGCTGCAGAGCTCCCCGAGGACGCTGGGCCTACTCTTGTCCAGGAGGAGGCCACAACTGGGCCTGCAGAGCTCCCCGAGGACGCTGGGCCTACCCTAGTCACACAGGAGGCCCCAGCTGGGCCTGCAGAGCTCTCCGAGGACGCTGGGCCTACTTTAGTCACACAGGAGGCCCCAGAACAGGCTGCAGAGCTCCCCGAGGAGGCTGTGACTACACTAGTCACACAGAGGGCCCCGGCTGGGCCTGCAGAGCTCCCCGAGGATGCTGTGCCTACTCTAGTCACACAGGAGCCCCCAGCAGGGCCTGCAGAGCTCCCCGAGGATGCTGTGCCTACTCTAGTCACACAGGAGCTCCCGGCTGGGCCTGCAGAGCTCCCCGAGGACGCTGGGCCTACTCTAGTCACACAGGATGCCCCAGAACAGGCTGCAGAGCTCCCCGAGGAGGCTGTGCCTACTCTAGTCACACAGGAGCCCCCAGCAGGGCCTGCAGAGCTCCCCGAGGATGCTGGGCCTACTCTAGTCACACAGGAGCTCCCGGCTGGGCCTGCAGAGCTCCCCGAGGACCATGGGCCTACTCTAGTCACTCAGGAGGCCCCAGAACAGGCTGCAGAGCTCCCCGAGGAGGCTGTGCCTACTCTAGTCACACAGGAGGCCCCAGCATGGCCTGCAGAGTTCCCCGAGGACGCTGGGCTTACTCTAGTCACACAGGAGCTCCCGGCTGGGCCTGCAGAGCTCCCCGAGGACGCTGGGCCTACTCTGGTCACACAGGAGGCCCCAGATGGGCCTGCAGAGCTCCCCGAGGACGCTGTGCCTACTCTAGTCACACAGGAGGCCCCAGCATGGCCTGCAGAGTTCCCCGAGGACGCTGGGCCTACTCTAGTCACACAGGAGGCCCCAGCTGTGCCTGCAGAGCTCCCCGAGGACGCTGGGCATACTCTAGTCACACTGGAGGCCCCATCTGAACCTGCAGAGCTCCCTAATGAGGCAGAATCTTCAACCCAGCAAGAGACCCCAGGTCAATCTCCAGGGGAGATAGAATCTTCTGCAACTCTGCAAGAACAACCAGCTCAGCCACCAGAGCTGTCTTTGGGGGAGGTGGAACCTATTCCAACCCAGCAGGAGCACCCAGCTCAACCTCTAGAGCATCATGAGGTGACAGTTGCCCCTCCAGGTCACCATCAGGTTCAACATTTAAACCTGCCCATTATCACTGTTAAACCTGCAGATGTGCAGGTTACTGTAACACCAGAACCCACTAGAGAGGTGGGACCTTTGCCAGTTCAGCATCAGTCTGTTGCTCAGCCCTCTGTGTCCCTTAATGTGGAAGCTTTTGTAACCCAGCATGAAGCCCCAACTCTGCCTTCACAGTCCCCTGAGGAGATTGAAGGTTTGCCAGTTCAACAGGAGACTCCAACTGAGTCCCCAGAATCTCCCACACAGGAGAAACCTCCAACACAGCAGGAGACCCCTGTTCAGACCCCTGGAGAGGTTAAACCTTCCACAACCCAGCAGGACACCCTGGCTCAGGATTCACAGGCCCCTGAGGAGGGTGAATCACCTTCAACCCAGAAGGAGGCCCTGGCTCAACTTCCAGGGACTCAGGAAGAGAAGGAACCTTCTCCACCCCAGCAGGAGGCCCCTGCTGAGCTTCCACAAATCCCTGAGGAGGGTGAACCTTCCTCAATACAGGAGGAGAGCCAGGGTCATCTCATGAATAAATAAATAAAATATTTAAAAAAAGGGTACGATGGAGGAGATTCAACTATATCTGCAATGTTTTATTAAAATATATTATTAAAATATAAAGATATATAAAATATAAAGATCTGAGCAAAACTAAGAAAATAATAAAATCTATTGTAACTTGGTGGGATATATTTAGATATTTGTTGTATTCTTCCTCCATTTGTGGAGCTTTACAGTAAATGAAGGTATATAAAGAAGTTGAATACTAAGCATCCATTAAAATGACATATATAATTATGTAATGGTGTAAATGCTTATGATGAGTAATATTACTTTAATGTAAGGCAAGATTAATGTAGGAAGACAGCAATTTTGTAAATGTATATATGGGTGTATGATATTTTGCCATGTAAATTTATCACAATCTGTGTGTTGAACGTCAATGGCATTTATGTTGTTTCCAAATTACAAACAATGCTACATGAACACTGCTGTTTGTTTCCTGTACATGTTTTCTTATTGAATATACTTAGCAAAATAATCAAAACTATAGCAATTGTTTTCCTTTCTAAAGCTGTAGTAAAATAAAATGGAAGAGCCTAAATACAACATTGAAAAAAGATAGTTGAATCTAACTCTTTCTCTTTGCCTGCACCAAACAGCCAATTGTTATTTGAAAGAAAATTTAACAATGTATGTTGGCCTCAAACTGTTCTTCAGCACTGCCCAACAATCACACTTACATCACCTCACTTTCTCTACATTTTTTTCAAAACTATTGCTCTCTCTTCATACCTTCTTCCTTCTTAGAGCAGCATGTTCTTGGTTATTCTTTGTTTCTGTTGTTCACTTATCCCTTCCTTATAATCAGATACAGGTTGAAACAGATGCTACTTGGATATAAACTACTAGACTTTCTTTGATGAGCATTTGACAATAAATAAATATCAACTTTTATTTTATTTTTTAAGACTTTATTTATTTATGAGAGACACAGAGAGAGAGAAGCAGAGAAACAGGCAGAGGGAGAAGCAGGCTCCATGCAGGGAGCCTGACGTGGGACTCGATCCTGGGTCTCCAGGATCACACCCCGGGCTGAAGGTGGCGCTAAACCGCTGAGCCACCTGAGCTGCCCCAAATATCAACTTTTAATATGTATAAGCATTTATAAACAAATAATTCTTTTTTTTTCTTTTTCTTTTTTTTTTTAATTTATTTTTTTATTGGTGTTCAATTTACTAACATACAGAATAACACCCAGTGCCCGTCACCCATTCACTCCCACCCCCCGCCCTCCTCCCCCTCCACCACACCTAGTTCGTTTCCCAGAGTTAGCAGTCTTTACGTTCTGTCTCCCTTTCTGATATTTCCCACACATTTCTTCCCCCTTCCCTTATATTCCCTTTCACTATTATTTATATTCCCCAAATGAATGAGAACATATAATGTTTGTCCTTCTCCGACTGACTTACTTCACTCAGCATAATACCCTCCAGTTCCATCCACGTTGAAGCAAATGGTGGGTATTTGTCATTTCTAATAGCTGAGTAATATTCCATTGTATACATAAACCACATCTTCTTTATCCATTCATCTTTCGTTGGACACCGAGGCTCCTTCCACAGTTTGGCTATCGTGGCCATTGCTGCTATAAACATCGGGGTGCAGGTGTCCCGGCATTTCATTGCATTTGTATCTTTGGGGTAAATCCCCAACAGTGCAATTGCTGGGTCGTAGGGCAGGTCTATTTTTAACTGTTTGAGGAACCTCCACACAGTTTTCCAGAGTGGCTGCACCAGTTCACATTCCCACCAACAGTGTAAGAGGGTTCCCTTTTCTCCGCATCCTCTCCAACATTTGTTGTTTCCTGCCTTGTTAATTTTCCCCATTCTCACTGGTGTGAGGTGGTATCTCATTGTAGTTTTAATTTGTATTTCCCTGATGGCAAGTGATGCAGAGCATTTTCTCATATGCATGTTGGCCATGTCTATGTCTTCCTCTGTGAGATTTCTGTTCATGTCTTTTGCCCATTTCATGATTGGATTGTTTGTTTCTTTGCTGTTGAGTTTAATAAGTTCTTTATAGATCTTGGAAACTAGCCCTTTATCTGATATGTCATTTGCAAATATCTTCTCCCATTCTGTAGGTTGTCTTTGAGTTTTGTTGACTGTATCCTTTGCTGTGCAAAAGCTTCTTATCTTGATGAAGTCCCAATAGTTCATTTTTGCTTTTGTTTCCTTTGCCTTCGTGGATGTATCTTGCAAGAAGTTACTATGGCCGAGTTCAAAAAGGGTGTTGCCTGTGTTCTTCTCTAGGATTTTGATGGAATCTTGTCTCACATTTAGATCTTTCATCCATTTTGAGTTTATCTTTGTGTATGGTGAAAGAGAGTGGTCTAGTTTCATTCTTCTGCATGTGGATGTCCAATTTTCCCAGCACCATTTATTGAAGAGACTGTCTTTCTTCCAATGGATAGTCTTTCCTCCTTTATCGAATATTAGTTGCCCATAAAGTTCAGGGTCCACTTCTGGATTCTCTATTCTGTTCCACTGATCTATGTGTCTGTTTTTGTGCCAGTACCACACTGTCTTGATGACCACAGCTTTGTAGTACAACCTGAAATCTGGCATTGTGATGCCCCCAGATATGGTTTTCTTTTTTAAAATTCCCCTGGCTATTCGGGGTCTTTTCTGATTCCACACAAATCTTAAAATAATTTGTTCTAACTCTCTGAAGAAAGTCCATGGTATTTTGATAGGGATTGCATTAAACGTGTATATTGCCCTGGGTAACATTGACATTTTCACAATATTAATTCTGCCAATCCATGAGCATGGAATATTTTTCCATCTCTTTGTGTCTTCCTCAATTTCTTTCAGAAGTGTTCTATAGTTTTGAGGGTATAGATCCTTTACATCTTTGGTTAGGTTTATTCCTAGGTATCTTATGCTTTTGGGTGCAATTGTAAATGGGATTGACTCCTTAATTTCTCTTTCTTCAGTCTCATTGTTAGTGTATAGAAATGCCACTGACTTCTGGGCATTGATTTTGTATCCTGCCACGCTACCGAATTGCTGTATGAGTTCTAGCAATCTTGGGGTGGAGACTTTTGGGTTTTCTATGTAGAGTATCATGTCATCGGCGAAGAGGGAGAGTTTGACTTCTTCTTTGCCAATTTGAATGCCTTTAATGTCTTTTTGTTGTCTGATTGCTGAGTCTAGGACTTCCAGTACTACGTTGAACAGCAGTGGTGAGAGTGGACATCCCTGTCTTGTTCCTGATCTTAGGGGAAAGGCTCCAAGTGCTTCCCCATTGAGAATGATATTTGCTGTGGGCTTTTCATAGATGGCTTTTAAGATGTCGAGGAATGTTCCCTCTATCCCTACACTCTGAAGAGTTTTGATCAGGAATGGATGCTGTATTTTGTCAAATGCTTTCTCTGCATCCAATGAGAGGATCATATGGTTCTTGGTTTTTCTCTTGCTGATATGATGAATCACATTGATTGTTTTACGGGTGTTGAACCAGCCTTGTGTCCCAGGGATAAATCCTACTTGGTCATGGTGAATAATTTTCTTAATGTACTGTTGGATCCTATTGGCCAGTATCTTGTTGAGAATTTTTGCATCCATGTTCATCAGGGATATTGGTCTGTAATTCTCCTTTTTGGCGGGGTCTTTGTCTGGCTTTGGAATTAAGGTGATGCTGGCTTCATAGAACGAATTTGGAAGTACTCCATCTCTTTCTATCTTTCCAAACAGCTTTAGGAGAATAGGTATGATTTCTTCTTTAAACGTTTGATAAAATTCCCCTGGGAAGCCATCTGGCCCTGGACTCTTGTGTCTTGGGAGGTTTTTGATGACTGCTTCAATTTCCTCCCTGGTTATTGGCCTGTTCAGGTTTTCTATTTCTTCCTGTTCCAGTTTTGGTAGTTTGTGGCTTTCCAGGAATGCGTCCATTTCTTCTAGATTGCCTAATTTATTGGTGTATAGTTGTTCATAATATGTTTTTAAAATGGTTTGTATTTCCTTGGTGTTGGTAGTGATCTCTCCTTTCTCATTCATGATTTTATTAATTTGAGTCTTCTCTCTCTTCTTTTTACTAAGGCTGGCTAATGGTTTATCTATCTTATTAATTCTTTCAAAGAACCAACTCCTGGTTCTGTTGTTCTGTTCCACAGTTCTTCTGGTCTCGATTTCGTTGAGTTCTGCTCGAATCTTTATTAACTCCCTTCTTCTCTTGGGTGTAGGATCTATTTGCTGTTTTTTCTCTAGCTCCTTTATGTGTAAGGTTAGCTTTTGTATTTGAGCTCTTTCCAGTTTTTGAATGGATGCTTGTATAGCGATGTATTTCCCCCTTAGGACTGCTTTTGCTGCATCCCAAAGATTTTGAACGGTTGTATCTTCATTCTCATTAGTTTCCATGAATCTTTTTAATTCTTCCTTAATTTCCTGGTTGACCCTTTTATCTTTTAGCAGGATGGTCCTTAACCTCCACGTGTTTGAGGTCCTTCCAAACTTCTTGTTGTGATTTAGTTCTAATTTCAAGGCATTATGGTCCGAGAATATGCAGGGGACAATCCCAATCTTTTGGTATCGGTTCAGACCCGATTTGTGTCCCAATATGTGGTCTATTCTGGAGAAAGTTCCATGTGCGCTTGAGAAGAATGTGTATTCAGTTGAGTTTGGATGTAAAGTTCTGTAGATATCTGTGAAATCCATCTGGTCCAGTGTATCATTTAAAGCTCTCGATTCTTTGGAGATGTTGTGCTTAGAAGACCTATCGAGTATAGAAAGAGCTAGATTGAAGTCACCTAGTATAAGTGTACTATTATCTAAGTATTTCTTCACTTTGGTTAATAATTGATTGATATATTTGGCAGCTCCCACATTCGGGGCATATATATTGAGGATTGTTAAGTCCTCTTGTTGAATAGATCCTTTAAGTATGATATAGTGTCCCTCTTCATCTCTCACTACAGTCTTTGGGGTAAATTTTAGTTTATCTGATATAAGGATGGCTACCCCTGCTTTCTTTTGAGGACCATTCGAATGGTACATGGTTCTCCAACCTTTTATTTTCAGGCTGTAGGTGTCCTTCTGTCTAAAATGAGTCTCTTGTAGACAGCAAATAGATGGGTCCTGCTTTTTTATCCAGTCTGAAACCCTGCGCCTTTTGATGGGGTCATTAAGCCCGTTCACATTCAGAGTTACTATTGAGAGATATGAGTTTAGTGTCATCATGATATCTATTCAGTCTTTGTTTTTGTGGACTGTTCCACTGAACTTCTTCTTAAAGGGGAATTTTAAGAGTCCCCCTTAAAATTTCTTGCAGAGCTGGTTTGGAGGTCACATATTCTTTTAGTTGCTGCCTGTCTTGGAAGCTCTTTATCTCTCCTTCCATTTTGAATGAGAGCCTTGCTGGATAAAGTATTCTTGGTTGCATGTTCTTCTCATTTAGGACCCTGAATATATCCTGCCAGCCCTTTCTGGCCTGCCAGGTCTCTGTGGAGAGGTCTGCTGTTACCCTAATACTCCTCCCCATAAAAGTCAGGGATTTCTTGTCTCTCGCTGCTTTAAGGATCTTCTCCTTATCTTTGGAATTTGCAAGCTTCACAATTAAATGTCGAGGTGTTGAACGGTTTTTATTGATTTTGGGGGGGGGGGGATCTCTCTATTTCCTGGATCTGAATGCCTGTTTCCCTTTCCAGATTAGGAAAGTTTTCAGCTAGAATTTGTTCAAATACATATTCTGGCCCTCTGTCCCTTTCGGCGCCCTCGGGAACCCCAATTAAACGTAGGTTTTTCTTCCTCAGGCTGTCGTTTATTTCCCTTAATCTATCTTCATGGTCTTTTAATTGTTTGTCTCTTTTTTCCTCAGTTTCCCTCTTTGCTATCAACTTGTCTTCTAGGTCACTCACTCGTTCTTCCACCTCGTTAACCCTCGTCGTTAGGACTTCTAGTTTGGATTGCATCTCATTCAATTGATTTTTAATTTCTGCCTGATTAGCTCTAAATTCTGCAGTCATGAAGTCTCTTGAGTCCTTTATACTTTTTTCTAGAGCCACCAGTAGCTGTATAATATTGCTTCTGAATTGGCTTTCTGACATTGAATTGTAATCCAGATTTTGTAACTCTGTGGGAGAGAGGACTGTTTCTGATTCTTTCTTTTGAGGTGAGGTTTTCCTTCTAGTCATTTTGCTCAGTGCAGAGTGGCCAAAAGCAAGTTGTATTGGGAAAAAGAGAAAAAGAGAGGAGAGAAAGAAGGAAAGAAAAGAGAAAGAGAAAAAAAAAAAAGGGAAGAAAAAGAAAAAAAAACGAAAAAAAAAAAAAGAAGAAGAAAAAGAGAAAGAAAAAGAAAGGAGAAAAAAAGGGGGTGGGGGAAGGAAACAAATCAAAAAGCAAAAAAAAAAAAAAAAAAAGAACCACAGGGAAGTATGTTCTGATTCTGTGTTTTTTAAGTCTTTGGCTTCTCCTGGAAGTTGTCCGTCTAGCTGATCTTCTGGGGGAGGGGCCTGCTGTGCTGATTTTCAGGTGTTAGCAGTTGGGGGAGCTGCTGTGCCCCTGCCTGGTGCAGGGCTCAGTGGGGGTTGTTCACCCCGTGAGGCCGCAGGAGCAACAGCCCCAGTGGCGGGGCAGCTCTGGAAACCTGGATTCAGCTCCGGCAGGAACTCCGTCTGCAGGGCCTGGAGGCTCTGGGCGGGGCCGCTGATCTGCTCAGCTGGGGCAGGAGCGTCCTCGCTGTCCTGGGCCCTCCCGGCCTCTGCCTGTCCCGGGGGAGGCGGGATCCTGGGCTGTGTCCCGGCGCCCTGTGCTCCGGGGCCTGCGCTGGTGGATTCGCGCTCCCGGGCCGCGCAGCCCCCTCCGCGGAGCTGCCGCCCGAGCCCCTCCGAGCTGCTCCTGGAACCGCGCAGGCCCCTCTGCACGGAGCCTCTTCCTCTGCCCGAGCCCGGCCGAGCTGCTCCCGGGCCCGCGCAGCCCCCTCCGCGGAGCCGCCGCCCGAGCCCCTCCGAGCTGCTCCGGGTCCGGCCGTGCGCGCTGCAGCCCTTAGGGAGCTCGGCGCACTCTCCTGGGCGCGCAGTTGCTGTTACTGTCCCGGGGAGCCCGAGGGCATCCCCGCCCTCCTGGGTCCTGCTCCAACTCCCCGCGAGCCCCTTTCCCCCGGGAAGGTCGGTGCAGCTCCTGCGTCTCCGGGACGGGGCTCTCCTGTCCTGGGGACACTCGCCCCGGCCTCAGCCCGGCTCCTCGCGGGGCCCCTCCCCCTTGGAGGCCTTTGTTTCTTTACTTCTTTTTCCCCGTCTTCCTACCTTGATAGAAGCGCGAACTCTTCTCACTGTTGCATTCCAGCTGGACTCTCTTTAAATCTCAGGCCGAATTCATAGATTTTCAGGATAATTTGAAGGTTTTCTAGGTAGTTTGGTGGAGACAGGTGATTTGGAGACCCTGCTCTTCCGCCGTCTTGCTCCTCCCCAGTTCTGTCCTATAAACAAATAATTCTACCTCTAGGAATTTACCATATAAATATTCTCTCACAGATGCCTATATATATATATAGAGAGTAATATTTTGTAATTTATAATATATGTATTATATATAGTAATATATTTATATATAGTAATATATACTTATATATATTGTGTGTGTATATATATATGGATGTGAACATACTTGCGGCATCCTTGTATACAGAAAAATCTTTTTTTATGTTAAGCAGTAGCTTCCTCATCGTCTCTAGTTACTGATTGAAAATCCTCAGTACGTCAGAGTGGTAGGGAAAGAAGAAACCTCCATATATCCATGCTTACATTCTATTCTATGTCTTTTTGTTAGCCTTACTTCCAAATATACAACAGTTATAAACTGTAATATGAACAATCATCAGGATTTTCTTTCCATATCATATCAGACACTTTTCCTTAGACTTTTATTTATTTAGCTTCGTCTAGAAAGGGAGCTCTCAATTCAGACTAGGCACCAGAATCACCTGAGATATATTAACCGAATTCTGGGGTTTGCAGCCAGTGGTTGCTCCCAAGGTAATTTTAATGTCTACTAGGGTTGTGGATCTTTGGATATAATCAGTAATTTGGTTTATCATTGGAAAGCTGAATGCTTTAATTGACTTCCAATGGATTCCTATCTGTTGTGAAAATTTAGGAAGATAGTTAAATGTATTTTCTTTCCAGGAATTCTGATCCTTTCCTCTTCCATCTGCTATATAGTTTTAGGTCTATTAATGTCAGTCTAAGATATTTTGTTATAGAAATTTGATACATTGCAGTTTTACACAACTTTTACCCCAGTGACCAGACCCATGACTTCAAGAGTTCTGCAAGCTCATACTCTTACAAATTTTGACATTCTACATAATACACTGTCAGGTTAGCCTCAATGCAGTGATTAATTTCCTTTAGCTGGAACATTCTGACTGGTTGCCCTTTGTTGATCTTGAGTGCCTTGTTACACATTGTGTCTGTTGGGTAGTGGCACTTGTTTTATTTCTCACAATGACTTGTTGAAAGAAACATTAATCTCTACTGTTTCATGCTTGGTCCTCTTTCTTGGGAGTGTATGAGTTGTGATCAATAAGCAATAAGACACTTTTTTAAAAAAAATGTGTTTTTATAAGATATTTTTAGCAAACTGTCAGAACTTGAACATAAAAATGAGTATTTACGTCTTAGGAGGCTATGTGCTAATTCCAATATACTACTCAGGTAATTTTTTTTAAACAATCTTGCTTTTGGAATTGCTTTTGGATTCAGTGGCACTCTTTTAGAACATCCATCATGGCAAAATTTCATTGTTTGAGACTGAATTTGGCTTATAAAGATAGTAACTAAAAGTTGCTCAGATAGAAATCTACTGAATTTTGTGGACTGCATAGTAAAGAAGTTAATACCACTTGGTTCAAAATAAAGGTAGGATTAAAAATAAACTACTTTCGGGGAGGAGGGCGGGGGGTGGGGGTGAATGGGTGACGGGCACTGAGCGGGGCACTTGAGGGGATGAGCGCTGGGTGTTATGCTGTGTGTTGGCAAAGTGAACACCAATAAAAAATAAATTTATTATAAAAAAAAAACTACTTTCTTTGTGACTACACTTGGCTTTGAGAATAATGGACTTTTTTTTTTTTCCACAGCAGCTGGTGGTAAATCAAATTATCCCTAGGTTAATAAAGCCCTGTGTTTTGGCATAGTCATTATTCTTATTATTGGCATGAAGTCATACTGATGGGCACAGTGGTGTACAAGGAAGGAGTTAGCCTGTGGATTGGTATAGATCATTTAACTCTACTAGTCCTTATGTATAAAATGGGAACAATTCCAACCAGGTGAAAATGCTGTCAGAATTAAATGAGTGAATTTTTAAACATTTTTATGTATTTATGTATTTATGTATTTATTTATTTATGAGAGATAGAGAGAGAGAGAGGGAGGCAGAGACACAGGCAGAGGGAAAAGCAGGCTCCATGCAGGGAGCCCGACATGGGACTCGATCCAGGGTCCCCAGGATCAGGCCCTGGGCAGAAGGCAGCGCTAGACCGCTGAGCCAGGGCAGCCCGGGTGGCTCAGCAGTTTAGCTGTCTTCAGCCCAGCGCGTGATCCTGGAGTCCAGGGATTGAGTCCCACATCAGGCTCCCTGCATGGAACCTGTTTCCCTCTCTCTCTCTCTTTCTCTCTCTCTCGAATAAATAAAATCTTAAAAAATAATAATAAAAAAAATAAACTGCTGAGCCACCAGGGCTGCCCATAAATGAGAGAATATTTTTAAATGCTTTGTCCCAACACTTTTCACATGCTAATATGCATAGTAATCTCCTCATGTCTCATTAAGATGAAGTTTCTGATAAGTAGGTCTGGGCATGGCCTAGGATTGTGCATTCCTAACAAGCTCTTAGGTGATGCTGATGGACTACCCCTGGCATTGGAGACCTTTAGCCCACGTAGGTAAGTTGGTAAATCAGTAAGAGCTAAATTTCCTTCCTTCTTGTAAGCCATGTCTCCATTTTCATTGCATTAGGGGTTTGGATTTTGGTGAACAACTATAACTATTAATACTACTACATGAAAGATCCTGGACATTATCACAAAGAAAGTGACTCAGGATGCACATACTAGAAATAAGATGAGCCCCCATGTTTATGGGCTTAATATATTTACTCAATAAGAAAAGTGACCTAGGTTCCTGTTGTCTGAAATTCCATTCAAAGGAATGGGTAGACAGGCACCTGAGGCTGTAAGCGGCAACCAGTCTCATAGTGCAGTAGTTTCCAAAAGTGAATGTCCCATGCGTAACTTCTATGAGAGGGAACAAAGAAAACAAACTAGAATCAAAAGAACTGAAACTAGGCAAAATAAGCTTTCAGGGCCAGGTGTTTTCACCTGCAAATATCTCTTGAGCCAACAGTAAAAGGAGAAAGAGTTTTTAATGAAGTACACAGGCAGAGAGGTAGTTGTTTTTGTTATGAAATTTATTTTATGGGCAGTTATAATGAAAATGTATCTTTATCATTCCAAGTCAATAATGATATTCAGCAGTAGTCTTTGTCCTCCCTTCACTAAGGACTGCTGCTGGCTATTAATCTTTTCAAACATAATGAAAAATACAACCAATCTAGGTATATTGAAATAAAATTAAATCCTACTCAGCTCTAAATAGTATTCTGTTTGAGGTGACATGATGATGTCTGGCTAACAAGCACACTACACTCACAATAGTCACTTTGTTTCTTTGTACCCAAGCAGATAGTGTCACCTCACACTGCCAAGCAGCTACTCAAAAACAATCAAGAAACAGATATATTCTCAGTAGTGATTTAGGGAGTTCTTGCAAGTAGGCTTTTAGCAATCCTTGACAAGGCACCTTCATCATATTTCATGAAGCTTGAAAAACACTCTGTCATCTTTTAAGATCCTTAGTACTATCTCTCACATCATGTTATTTCAAATCAATCATTCCATATCCCGGACACAGTTCCTCCATGAGGCTTTGAAGTAGTTTGATCCACTAGTAGTATTTTTACTGTTATATAGACTGAAAATGCAGACCCTCCAGACTTGCTGAACACTTTAAGTTGCTTTCAGATAATTCAGGCAACAGCACAAAACATAAAAATAAATACGGATACACACACTTAAATTTTCTGCCTTTGCCCTTGGATCACTTAGATAATAGAAACAAAATAAGACTCCCCATCTCCTCCCCGCTAATTCCTTCAAATCCCAAACACAAAATGCCTATTTTGCCTGATTCACCAAATATTCATCACTCCTCTATTTTAGATTGCCCACTATAGATCCTCTATATGTGCTTTGCTGTTAACTCCCTTTCTATGAAATACAGTCTAGGTGTACTGAATTATTTTAAAGCATAGCCAAAGATGATTTCCTGTTAAACATGTATTTAAGAATATACTTCAGAACCATTGATTTTAAAGTCAACTAAAAGTCTGGTTCTTCTACCTTTTGATATTTGCATAGTTGAAATGTCACAACAATGACCAAAAAAGACGACTTCTGTGAGCCAGATAAGCAGCCTCATTACTTTATGAATCTACCACAGACATGAGCATATATGCAAGCATTCTTATAAGACTATATAACTAAAATCCCAAACACAAAATGCTTAATTAATATATACATTGCTTTTGTGGTCTACTTTTGCAGAGTAGAAAATTCACACATATGAAAAATGCTATCAGAAACCCAAGCAAGAAAAGTAATGGCCATTAATATGAGTTTTTCAATAATTACAGATATCAAAGAGTTGGGGTTCTATCGTAAAAATAAAATACATTATGTTCACTCAATAAGTACATTTATTGTACTTAATTAGGATAACCTAATGACCAAAGGCACTGAGAGATCCTAAAATATCCTTAATCAAACTAATGTTGAAATTTGTGTGTACTTTTGAAGTCAAATGTATCTTGAGTATGAGAATCCTTTTTAAAGTGGTAATTCATACACAGAACATACCCTGCTGTCTGGTAATCACTGCTTTGCTCTGAAGTGTAAAGTAGAGGCAAAGACAACAAAAAGCTCATAACCTAAAAGAGAGAGAGAGGGAGAGCATGTGCACATAAACACCTATGCTATGACTAGGCCAGACACTAACCAGTACTGAACAAAGGTTTTGCCAAGTAAGGACCATCTGAAACATCAGAAATATATGTCTATGCAGTTTGTGTATGTACATACTTTACATGAACAGCATTTAGAAAATTTGTATTTTGGCCACTGGGGCGGTTCAGTCAGTTAAGTGTCTGCCTTCGGATCAGGTCTTGATCCCCACATAGGGCTCCCTGCTCATCAGGGAGTCTGCTTCTCTTGCTCCATCTGCCTGCTGCTTACCCTGTCTGTGCTCTCTCTGTCAAATAAATAAATCTTTAAGATAAAAAAAGAAAATTTGTATTTTATTTCATAGTAACTACATATATTGACACAAACTACATATATTGACACTATTGAAATCTCTCCTTTCAACTAAAAACTTTACAGTTTTTTTGAGCCATCCATTGTTCCAGGTAATGAGGAAATTCCTACCCTCAAGCAGTGGGAGAAACAGTCAAGCAAACAGACATTTCTGCAGGTGAGCCTCCAAGACCTTCCACATTTGAATTTTCCCTCTGGATCTCCAGGCTCAACTGATTTCTTAACATGGATGAATTGCAACTACCAAACTAATACACATGCTTTTTATCTCACATAACTTTTAATTCCCATTCCCTTCATATCTTCCATATAATATACTCTGCTCCTTTCCTTCCCTTCCATCCCCATACGTCTCCCCGCCTTTGCTCCCCTTTCCTCCCCTTTCCTTTCTTTTCCTTTATCCATTCACATTCATCAGCTTCGTTAGGTTTTATAATTATCTATCATAAATTTGGCTGCTCTCTTAGCAAATGGATGCTATGATTATCATTTGATCATTGAAATTCTCAGTAAACCATATTTTTGTTTACATCATGTTTGACTTTTAGGTGGCCAAAAATAAGACAAAAATGTATTCAGTGAAGTCCCTCAAGGATACAGAATGTTCAGTCCAGGTCAGTCTCTACCTCTCCTGCCATCTTCTCTCCATCCACATTAGACTCTTACAGGACTTTGAGGTCTAATTTTTCTTTTTATTCATCTTTGTGCCACAAGCATCTAATACAGGGCATATTCAGGGCATATACCTATTTAGGTATAAAATAAATGAGGAAGAACTAGATAATGAATATTGCTCCTCACAACAGTACCCTAAAAATTGTAAGAAAATGTTCAGCTAAGAAGGCAAGCTAATAGTTTATAGCAACAAGATCAAAACCAGAAAGAACTAATTGGTTAACTAGAAAGGTTCATTATTCAAAATTCTCTGAAATCCCTAGCATTAGGGTTAACACAGGTTACTTTGCATATCATTGTAGAAGTGAAGAGCATTATGAACTCTTGAGCCAGATTACCTGAGTACCAATCCTGGCTTTGTCACTTGTTATCTGGATGAACTTGGCAAGTTATTTACTCGTTCTGTACTTCAGTTTCTTCACCTGTAAAACTGTCATAACAACATACTACCATCCTCATAATGTTATGAGGATTAAAAGAGATAATATTTATAAATTGCCTAAAATTGTATTTGGCACAGTAAATACTCTGTATTGATAAATACATAGATAATACCAGCACCTCCCAATCTGAGTCTTGAATAATTCTGTTCCGACAAGATGCTCTATGTAATTATATGTTGAATAAATTTTGAGAATGTTGCATTTTGTGGAGGTCACATTACAGATTTGTAAATGGAAAGCTTTAAAAAATTTTATGAGGGTGGTCCAAAATAGTGGTATAGTAAGACTCTGAACTCACCTCCTCCCACAGACACACCAAATCTACAGCTACATATGTTATAATTCCTCCTGAAAAAGAACTGAGAAGTAGCTGAATAGTGCCCTCCACAAGGGAAAAAAGGGCCACAATGAGAGGGGTAGGAGAGTCAAAGACATGGTCTTGCCCTTTATCTGATATGTCATTATTATTGCTTCTGTGCATGGCAATTACTATACTTCTTTTTTTTGTTTTGTTTTGTTTTGTTTTACTTTTTTTTAAAAAATTTTGTTTATTTATTATAGTCACAGAGAGAGAGAGAGAGAGAGAGAGAGAGAGAGAGAGGCAGAGACATAGGCAGAGGGAGAAGCAGGCTCCATGCACCGGGAGCCTGACGTGGGATTCGATCCCGGGTCTCCAAGATCGCGCCCTGGGCCAAAGGCAGGCGATAAACCGCTGCGCCACCCAGGGATCCCAAAAAATATTTTATTTATTTATTCATAGAGAGACAGAGAGAGAGAGAGAGAGAGAGAGAGAGAGGGAGAGGCAGAGACACAGGCAGAGGGAGAAGCAGGCTCCATGCAGGGAGCTCGATGTGGGACTTGATCCCGGGTCTCCAGGATCACACCCCGGGCTGCAGGCAGCGCTAAACCGCTGCGCCACCGGAGCTGCCCTGTTTTTATTTCTAATAGCTGAGTTATATATAAACATGCTCTTGTCATGTTGTTTTTTTTTTAATTTTTTTAAAAAATATTTTGTTTATTTATTCATGAGAGACACAGAGAGAGAAGCAGAGACACAGACAGATGGAGAAGCAGGCTCCATGCAGGGAGACTGACGTGGGACTCGATTCAATTCAACTTCACCTCTTCATAGGGGAGTGACAAGTTTCTAGAAGGTTTTATGAGACTAGAGAGATTACTGCAGTTATTTTTGGAAAATATAGTCTTCTACAGATACATCAACTCCTTAGCTTGGAATCCCCTTTCTTTCGTTGTTCTCTATGAAGCCCAGCACATCCTCAGTGTTCTGCTTAGACATCACTCGCTTTTACTGTGTCACGTGTATGACTCATATATTTGTCTATTATTTCTCTTTATCCAATACACTTGTTGATATCTAACTTGTCATTATACTATGAGCTCCTTAAGAGCCAGTACTGCAAACACTACTAGCTCACTGTCAATCATCATATAGGTGACAAAGGTTTGATGGTGCTGAAGCAACCTTTCACTCCCATAGATGTTACTCCCAACCCACAGTTGAGTTCGGCCCATAGAGCCAGCTCAGTAAGGCCCCTGATCTCAGGCCACTGATTTACAGCTTTGCTACTCAAAGTGTGGTCCACAGACCAGCAGCAGCAGAGCCTCACCTGGAAACTTGTTAGAAATGCAGACCATCACACCTTATCTGAGACCTACTAAATCTACATTGTAACAAAATCCTAGTGACTTGTTTGCATATGAAAGTTCCGAGAAGCATTGTTTTAAAGAACAGCTCTGGTCCACTTGTGAATAAGTCAATGCAGCCAAGTGAGTGTGTCCATCTGGACCCCATGCCTCTGCTTCTAGGCTATGCTTCTAGTAAACAGAACTGTGGAATTATCTGCCCAAATGGCTCTTTCTGAAAGGGCACTGTATTTCTGTCATGTACCTCCCCTCTCCCTCCTGCCTGTAAAGCCCCTCATGGTATAAGGTAGACCCCGGGAGGCAGGCTGTGGCTGGGACTTCCCATTTGTACCTTTTGCCTTGGGCCCCAATAATAGTTAGAAGTAAGCTAGCAAGGATAATCATTTTTCCAGCCTTGCTGGTGGGATTTTGATAGGGATTACATTGAATTTATAGTTCAATATGAGGAGAGTGGCCATCTTGACAATACTTAGCCTCCCAGTCCAGGATCATGACATGTCTTTCCATTTACTTAGGTCTTCTTCAATTTTTTTCAATGATGTTTCCTAGTTTTCAGCATGCAAGTCTTATATTTCTTCCATTAAATTTATTCCTAAGTATTTTATTCTCTTTGTTGTTTTTGTGAGGGAATCATTCTTTTAATTTCTGATTTTTTATTGTTAGTATATATATATATCTATATATATATATAGATATATATATATATGGTTAACATATATGTATATTGTTTTTGTAAGCTTGCTAAAGTTCTTTATTACTTCTGGAAATTTTTTTGTGGATTCCTTTGGATTTCCATATAGGATCATGTCGTCTGTGATTAAAGGCAGTTTTACTTCCTTTTTTTCCCTTCTAGTTGCCCTTAATTTAAAAAGAATTTTTTTTTTATTGCACTAGCTGTAGAATCTCCAGTGTGAAGTTGAATAAAATTGGTGAAAGCAGACATCTTTGCCTTGTTCCTAATCTTAGAAGGAAAGCATTCAATATTTCAGGCATTAAGTATGATGTTAGCTGTGGGTTTTTTATAGATGCCCTTTATCAGGTTGAGGAAGTTATCTTCTATTCTTAGTTTGAGAGTTTTTATTATCAATAAATGTTGGATTTTTTCAAACGCTTTTTCTGTGTCTATTGAAATGATCATGTGTTTTTTCTGCATCTTTTGAGATGATCCTGTGGTTTTTGTCTTTTATTCTATTAATCGACTACATTTTCATTTTTTCTTTTTCGTTTATGTACTTTCAGGAATTTTTAGGGCTTCCTGAAGTTCAAAGCCAAAAGTTGTTAAGTTTCACTTCTTCCATTTGTCTTGGAGGCAACTAATTTTCTTCCTTGAAATAAAATAATCTGTTTGTCAAGTGTTACTCCTACTGGGATGAGTCTAGTTTCTCTTCCTTCTTTTGGGTTTTAAGTCATCTCAGGATTTTGTTGAAATACTCTAAAATGAATTAGTCTTCCAAGGAGCAAATGGGTATAAATTTATATAAAATTTAAACCTACTCAGGTAAAACCTACCCTCTCGGTCATTGCTTTTGCAAATCACTTGAGAGCCAGAGGAAAATAAGTCTCCAGATACTGCTTATCTAGAAAAAGTTGTAGAAACAGAATTGAGGACTGGAGGAGAGAGATGATGTATAGACAAAGATTCTGCAAAGAATCTTGTTTGAGTGAGCACTTAAATTAACAAAACCCTACCCTTTACCACTATGTCTGATACCTACCATCAAAATCGGTCTTTGGAAAAAAAAAAATCAGTCTTTGAGTCCAGTATCAGAAGTATTGTGTGTGTGATAAGATAAATAACCTATTTTAAATGGGCAAAAGAGAGATGCCCGGGTGGCTCAGTGGTTGAGCATCTGCTTTCTGCTCAGGGCATGATCCCAGGGTCAAGGATGGAGTCCTGTGTCAGGCTCCTTGTGGGGAGCCTGCTTCTCTCTCTCTGCTTGTGTCTCTGCCTCTCAATCTCTCTCTGTCTCTCATGAATAAATAAATAAAATCTTTAAAAAAATGGGCAAAAGATTTTAATAGGAAGTTTAGAAAAAAACCTGTATGAGTGGGACTAAAAAACATGTGAAAAGGTGCTCATCATCATTAGTCATCAGAGAAATGCAAACTAAAATCACAATGAGATATCACTACACACCTTAACAGATGGCTAAAAGTGAAAAGGTTGACAATACCAAGTGTACATGAAGATGTGGGAAAAACTGGAACTCTGTTGTTTTCAATATGCTGGTAGCAATGTAGAATAATATGGTCACTTTATTTTTATTTTATTTTATTGTATTTTAATTCCAGTATAGTTAACACACTGTTATATTAGTTTCAGGTGTATAATATAGTGATTCAATAACTTATACCATCACTGTTGACAACTGATTGGCAGTTTTTATAAAGCCAAATGTAAACTTACCATATGACACATATATTCTGCTCCAAAGTATTTACTCAAGAGAAATCACAATCTATGTCCAAGAAAGAATTGTATACAATGGTATTAGCAGCTTTGCTCATAATAATTCTAACATGGAAATAACCCAAACGTCCATCCACATGAGAATGGATTAAAAAAAAAGGTATATCCATCCATACAACAACATGAATGGACCTCAGAAGCATTTTGCTGACAGAGAAAAAGTCAGACACAAAAAGTACCCACTGTATGATTCTATCTATATGAACCTTGAGCAGGTAAAACTCATCTCCAATGATGCAAAGCAGATCAGTGGGTGCCTGGGGCTGGGAGGTCAGGTGTAGGATGAGATTAACTGCAAAGGGGCAGGAGAATATCTTAGGGTGAGGGGTAGTGTTATATAATGTGAGCATGGAGATATTTGCACAGGTGTATATTGATTATTAAAACCCTTTTCACTGTGCACTTAAGATAGCTGACTTTTATTCTACTTCAGAAAAAGTTGATCTAAAAAGAAAAACTATATACATAGTGAAGAATATTGAAATAGAAACTTTTCTTGAAGATTGATTTATTGTTTATTTCATTCATTTAGAAGACAGAACAATTTTTTTAAAAGATTTTATTTATTTATTCATGAGAGATACACAGAGAGAGGAGGAGACATAGGCAGAGGGCTCCCTGTTAGGAGCCTAATGCGGAACTTGATTCCAAGACCCCATCATGACCTGAGCCAAAGGCAGACGCTCAACCACTGAGCCACCCAGGTGCCCAAAGCAGAACAGTTTTTATGGGAAGAAGATATGGTTCCTGAGACACACTGTTCCAGAAGGAAGTTTGAGTGACCTGCTACTTTGGTGAAATCCTTCAGGTGACTGATGGCTGCAAGGAAAGGGATCCTGGGGAGTAGGGGATGGATAGGAATGGAGGGAGGCTAGAATAGACTTCCTGCTGCATAACTGTCTAGATGCTTTCTGGTACAAAGCCATTCACTCTTTGTTACATTTCTACTAGAATTATTTTGTCTTTAGTTTTTCAATTTGTTGAATGTCACTCTCCTAAAAGGAGTGACAAAGAATTTCAGGAGAAAATAGAACAGTTGAGTGGGATAGGGTGAGGGACTGGAAACATTCAGACAAAGACTGCTTAATTATGTTGTAAATAATTTACTGCTGAGAAAGAAGAATGACAAAGCCCTTAAAGAAGCAAGGAAGAGTGGGCTGGGGTGTTCCAGAGGCCAGGGAAGCTTGTGTACTCCTTTGACTTAATCTTGCATTATTTTTCTTCTTTACTGCTGTCAGACAGCTCTTGGAAGGTCTGTATGCTCATTTATTTAATTTAGCATTTAAGTCCCATGTAACAAGCTGTACCCATGATTTTCAAACATAAATGTGTACAAGACTCTTGTGGGGAAATGCAGGTTCCTGAGCCCCATCCCTGAGACTCTGCTTCAGTTCCTTCAGGATCTTCATTTTATCCTATATGGTTTGGGTACATTGTCTTTACAGACATTTGAGAAAAACTGACCAGGAAGGTTATAGGTGAGAATAAGTAAGCATAATTTGATGATCATATTTTCTTTTCCAGAGAAAAGAAACACAGAAGTGATCAAAAGAAATCTTACATTAAGAAAAGCATCAGAGGCATCCAGGTGGCCTAGTCCATTAAGCATCTGCCTTTGGCTTGGGTCATGATCTCAGGTCCTGGGATGGAGCCTTCCATTGGGCTCCCTGCTCAGCAGGAAGTCTGTGTCTCCCGCTCCCTCTGCCCTTCCCCATCTCGTGCTCTCTCTCTCACACGTAAATAAATACAATCTTAGGGGTGCCTGGGTGGCTCAGTGGTTGAGCGTCTGCCTTCAGTTCAGGGCCTCATCAATTCCCAATTCTGAGAATTGAGTCCCGCATCAGGCTCCCTGTGAGGAGCCTGCTTCTCCTTCTGTCTCTGTCTCTGCCTCTGTCTGTGTCTCTCATCAGTAAATAAATAAAATCTTAAAAAAAAGAAAACATCTGTATTTATTTCAGTGAGGGGTGTGTATGTGTATGTGTGTGCTTACACACTTGTGCACACAGTAGGAGAGAGCTAAGATATTAAGTAGGAGGTTTAGAGCCTTCTGATATAGGGAACATATGCTTTGCTACTTATCACCCTGACCCGGATCTGGTTTTAAAGACTCTACTAGTCTATGCCTCAAATCCTTTTTTCCCAAAGCCCATCAAATCGGTAGCAAATGTGAAACATTTGCTGGCCTGTCCACCTAATCCATCATAGTACAATACAAAAAGATACGAAGAGACTGAGGTGGATAAAGGAAATCAATACCCGTTTCCTGTTCTTTACCTTGAGATCCTTTGTCTGGTTTCACTATGTCTTCAACAGAATAAGAAACATAGCTTGAATTCCCAATCAAAATCAGATAAAATGCAGGCGATAAGACATTGTGTCTCTCCTTTCTGAAGATAAGAAATTTGGGTTATAACAGAGCCAAATTGCCTAAACTCACTGCAGTTTTTTAGTGATTAGAAGTTTTTTGTGATTCATAGGAACTTATATATTTAACCATAAGGTATTTAGAAACAAGGCAAATATTCTAACAATAGAATGTTGAGCAAGTTGAACAAATATTTTAATTCTCCACAAATTATAAATAATTCTGTATACCTTCCAAGTTAGATTGTAATCTTTCTTTTCTTTTTTTTTTAATTTTTTAATATTTTATTTATTTATTCATGACAGAAAGAGAGAGAGAGAGAGAGGCAGAGACACAGGCAGAGGGAGAAGTAGGCTCCACGCAGGGAGCCCAAGGTGGGACTCGATCCTGGGTCTCCAGGATCACGCCCTGGGCCAAAGGCGGTGCTAAACCGCTAAGCCACCCAGGCTGCCCTCTTTCTTTTCTTTTTCAAGATTTTATTTATTTATTCATGAAAGACACTCAGGAAGAGAGGCAGAGACACAGGCCAGGGGAGAAGCAGGCTCCATGCAAGAAGCCAGATGTGGGACTCTATCCCCGTACCCTGGGATTATGCCCTGAGCCAAAGTCAGATGCTCAACCACTAAGCCCCCCACATGTCCCATAATCTTTCTTTTAAAATTCCTGAGTACTGGGACACCTGGGTGGCTCAGTGGTTGAGCATCTGCCTTTGGCTCAGGGTGTGATCCTGGGATCCTGGGATCCAGTTCCACATCGGGCTCCCTGCATGGAGCCTGCTTCTCCCTCGGCCTGTGTCTTGGCCTCTCTTTCTGTGTGTCTTTCATGAATAAATAAATAAAATATTTTTTTAAAAATCCCTGAATACTATTACACTGTACATACATAAGCAAATATAAATATATCCATGATTTCCACACTTTATGGAGCAATATAAACAAAAAATATAATAGTTCATTATATTTTCTAGCCTGATGGCCCCATAGAGCAGTCTTTGCAAAAGTTTTCTAAATTGTCTATGAGTTTTTTTTTAAAAACCATGTTTTTAACACATACATATATATATATATATATATATATATATATATGTCATTTGGACACTTAGAAAATTATGTGCTTATTACATACATACTACATGGTTTTCATTTATGAGTGAAAGATTTTTCAAGTATGAGATCAGCTGCTTCTTGATAGCATACCTAAGGCATTTCTTCAAAATGGTCATGTAGTAAAAGAGAATAAACCTTATTCCTTAGCCTTTGCATAGAAATGTGTTTAGTATAATACTTGTAGATGAGATCAATAAAGTTATAGGAGACTCTAAGAAAAAGATGGAGAAAAAAAGCCTATTTACAACAGGTTAATAAAGCTCATGTGCTTGCCTAATAGCCACATTTCCCACCTACACATGAGCATCAACATTCAAGTATGGTTAATGTGGGCTACCTTTCATTTTGTTTATTATTATACAGCTAGGGTTATGCCTTCAAATTGTCCCCCATAAAAGAGGGAGTTGCTTAATATCCAAGTACTTATGGTGTTTCTCCTCTTGTGGGGCTCTCTTGATTTTTAAGTTTTGAAATACAACAGAGTACTACTTGGGAATGAGGTATTAGCCTGAAATGACCCTCTTTAACATAAGCCTTAGATGTTGATAGAAGTCCCTGGTGAAATAGGTTTCAAGCTTTAAAAGGAGGCAAAGAAATGTAATACAGCTATAATTATTATTATAGGGAATGTGATCTCATAAATACTTGTATAAGATATCATTGCAAAAAGCTCTTAAAATTACTTTTAAAACAAGTCAGAAAATTATTTAGTTCACAGGCTGAACTAGAAGGAAACTTTCCTTCTAGTTATATGTGATTTAGGATAAATTCTCTAATAGCATCGTATACGGATTTAAAAGTGCTCTAATTCAAAAACCTACTTGGACGTTAAGATGATGTATTGTAATAAGCTGTTGGATGAATCCGAGATTAGTTCTGGTCATAACAATGATGCTGTATTTTGTTAATTTCCATTAGGATTGCCCTGCTCTAACAATTATTGCTTGTCCCTGGGTGAAATATAAGTGTATGTGTTCCTTTGTAAGCATTTGCTTATAAGAGAATGTGTTATGCTAAAAAAAAAGGAGTGATTAACAAATTTGATCATCTTCTCTTCTACTTTGGAGCAAAGTGGAACAATTGGGCTTAGCTGCTGCCCATGTAATACCACACGCGGAGTTAAGAAAGACTGATGAGCCCAGGTTTTGGGCTGAGACTTTTCCATCCATAGCCTCTCCAATCCCTTTGCCATGTTCATGTACACAAGGTTACCTGCATGCTTTCATTCCCAGCTTCTGTGTCTTTGTTGAAGGGTTGCCCCAAGTGTCTAGATTCTAATTTCCCTACACATGGAGGGTTGGCAGTACCTAGGAATTTAAGTTCTCCCAAATACAGTCCTTAGCCAATGGTTAATAGATGCAGGGGTATAATATACTCCTCCCTGGCCGCCTAATGGGAATAACTGAGGAAGTACCTATACTGTTGCCAGAGCTTCCCTGTAGCATCAATCCAGTGACCAGCTGTAGGATTTTGCTTGATAACCTTACTGGCCTCCTTTCTTCCCTAGTTTTCACCATTGATTTGTTCTGGGAATGTTTCCTAATCAATCACTTTAACATGAATCCTAATCTCAAGGTCTGTTTCTAGGGAACTCTTCCTAAGAGAGGTGGTTCATTGTGGATGCTTGCAAGTGCCTTGCCGGGGTCACAGAGGTCGGCCCACACACCTGAATGAAATGGATACTACCCCTGCAGCAGGAAATGAGATGGGCTTCCTTCTTTATAGTTGATTCTGGCCAGATCTCTCCTTCGGGACCTAGGCATTCATTTCCCCAGCTTCTGGGAACATTGGCAGCTCACATTCTTCTCTGTGAATTGTCATTAGCCAAAGGGCAGCCCCCATGGCATGGCTGTTCAATGTGGAGTTCAAGGCCAGGTCTGCTTGTCTCCATTTGGGACAACTTTAAAGTGCTATCCCAACTCTAGAACTTCCATGGCATCAACTGAAAACTGTTGTTATTCCTTGTAACCCAATTCCTTCTGCCCAGCCCTGCTTTTTTATTCCCCAAGGTATTCTGAAGGACATTCTTCCATAAAACTCTTGCCAATAAATCTCTCTCTCAGAGTTTGTCTCCTGAGGAAACTGACCCAAGCTATATTCTTCAACCTTGAGAGAGAGGGGTGGGTGACCAAACTGACAGTTGAGAGGTCTGAAAACAAAGGCTTAGAGAAGTAGTTTGCTGGAGGCTGCATAGTTTGTAAGGATTAACAGAATCTGACTCAAACCACCTGGGTTTGAATCTGGATACCTTTCTATTTGCACATAAAACATCTAAAATGTGTGGCTAAATTTTCTTTTTGGAGGTTTTTATTTTCATTACTTATTTTAATAGTATATTAAAATATTTTATTTACTAGTTTTTGTTTTCTTCTAATGAGAATAACTACTAACTACATATGCTTCAGGATGATGGGCCATGTTAAACTTCTCTCTACCAAGTACACTTATTTGTACTCTAAGATTAAAAAGGGAGTTTTCTGGCACTCAGTACTCAGAAAAACATCCAGGGCAATACTGTGTGCTCTAAGGATATTTCTATATGTTGGAAGGAAGTTTCCATCATGTGCTAATGATAACATTTCCTTTTGGAGCATATGCCCAAAAGAATAGCAGCTTAATGGGAGAACTTTGATTAACTGCCCAGACAAGTTTCTGTCAACTACTATTAATAACAAAAGATATATATGGATCTGAACACTGTGCGCACACACACATATGTACACACTCACACATACTGGATCCTCCCTTTCCTTCACCATCTTATGTTGGGGTCTGTCAACCTGTGAGCAAATAGGACTATAAAAAGTGTTCATTAAATTATTTATTGTGCCTAGCTGGGCTATGGCTGCAGAAAATGAATAGGATTATGCCTGGTGTTTTGCCAGATATGGCCTAGTATTAATAAAAAGAGAGACATAATCTCATCTGCTGTGAAGCTTTAGAAGAAAAATAAATTCTGAAGAAAATATTCTTGATAACATTGGAAATTAAGTCTATAATAGTTTATTGATATTTATTAAATACATTTCATTAGCACTGTTGAGATGGGAAAGCAAGGAGTAAAAGGGAAAAATGAAATGTGGGAATACAGGTTGGCTGGTAAGAATGACAGAGTGAGCCTGATAAACAGGATATGTCTGCGGTTGATTGGTATCCTCAATTTCACTGTTTTTTTCTGACCTGTCATGGATATTTCTCTCTTGAGTTTATGAACAAGGAGATAATCATGATGTTCTGCTGCTGCTGTCCAGTAGAATTTTCCTACATCTTCCATGCCCAATATGATAGTCAGTAGCCATGTGGGGTTATCTAATACTTGAAATGTAAGTGCAACTGCAGAGCTGAATGGTAATTTTCTTTAATTAAAAGTTAAATTTAAATCGCTGTATGTGGCCAGTGGCTAGTGCATTGGATGGTGCAACCTACAATTATGTAATAAGGTGAAAATTTTAGTTCTTAACATTTATCATTAGGATTCCTTTTAGGTATAAAAATGACTTTCCTTAGGATGACTGGTGCTAAGCCCATTTGGGATATATATTCCACTTTATATGTATTAGCTTATTTAATTCCCAGTTTAACTCAATGAGATAGTAATTATTATTATTCCCATTTTAGAGGCAATGAATCTGAGGTTAAAAGAGATTAAGTTACTTGCCAAGAGTCACATAATAAGTATAGATCCAAAGATGTGTCTGTCAGTGGATACAGCAGATGCTGCAGCATCATGGCAGAAGGACGAATTGCTTGGCATGAATTAAGGGATGATGAGATGAGTGAGAAAAATGGAGAGAGTCTGAGACTGAGACTCTATGGGGTGAAAAGCTCATGAGGCTGTGGGGAGGGGACTTGGGTTATGTTATAAACATGGTAACCACTAGCCACATATGCTTATTTAAATTTAAAGACATTAAAATTAAATAAGTCTAAAATTCAATTTCTCAGTTATACTGGCCACATTTCAAGAGTTCAAAAGCCACATGTGCCTAATAATGACTGTAGATATGGTGCAGAAGTAGGGCATTTCCATTATCATAGAAAGTTCTATTGGACAGGACTGAGTCATAGGACAGTTCAGGATGACTGTATCTATTGACCAGGGAGGTGGTTTTCACTGATGTAAAGTAAATCTCTCTTTCATCTTCCCCCCAAATTACCAGCAAAGCCCATTAATTTCATGAATGGCCTATAGGAGTAAATATAAATTGAAGAAAGGGTTATATTTCTTGCCTAGGTCAATATGACATGGTATATGGGATGAGCTTCAAAAGCAAGAGGCTGAAGTCTCAGGTGGTCACATAAGTTGTAAAAGGTGTTCTTAGGGTAGGATTGGAGCTTAAACTCCCATAAACTGTGGAATTAGGGGAGTGATGGTGGTTCAAACTAATTTTCACTAAGATTTGTGGATACTGTGACCCTCTCTCCTCCAGCTGGCAGTATTCATATGACCATTCTTATAATGTGAAAGAGGGAATTATGTTCTACTCTTATTCTTGATCTCATAATCTTTAAAACATTTGTCAAGTTTTCTTGAAAGCTGCAATTTGTAGTAAGTTTGTATTTATCCATCCTGCTACTGATTTTAAGTCACCACACAGGAGACATTCCTGGCTCTAATTAATAATAATGGTTAGCAATCTAAGTACAAAACACTGTTTTAAGCATTTTATACATATTAAACTCATTTGTTCCTCAGAGTAACTCAAGGAAATAGTGTTCTCCTCATTTTAAAGGCAATGAATCCAAGGCACAAGAGACTAGGTAACTTGTCATGAGTCCCATAGTGAGAGAGGCAGGATTTGAATGAATTTTTCCTCAGAGGCCAACACAATGTCTTTCTTGGGTTTCAATAGGCAGGTAACCAGTGTCTTATGGTTTGTTGGCCTGGCTCCTGAATCTTGCCCTTGTGTGTTGCCTTCATGGATACCTCGCTGCAAGAAGAGTCAGCTCTGCAAGTGAATTGAATACATTAATTCACATGCCCATCATTTCTGGGAGTATGGAATTGAAACACTGAAGAACATCAGGGACACCCTGAACACTTTGTAATTGTGAAGGAGCCAACCTCTACCCTTTGGGTGGAAAATAAAAGTTTCCCTGCCCAACTGTGCAGCTCTCTGAAGGAACTAGCTGCCAAGCTATTGAGAATTTCTGGATGTTCACTGAATACCTAGTTGTCATAATTTCACCAGCCATATTACAGGAGAACAAGCAGTAGAGATATAAGCAATCTATAATTAATTGCATATTATACTCCTGTAGAATGGTCGTGATGGGATGGACTTTAGGTATCATCTGGTCCAGACGTTTTCAATGGCTGGGTTGTAGACAAGGAAGACTTTTAAATATGTGGAAGCCAGGTCCTACCCCTGGGGACTCTGATTCCATAGATCTGTGGGTAGGATCTGGACATCTGTACTTTAAGAAGATGTCCACTAAACAGAAATTCATTGGTCACATTTGGAAGATGTTAGAGAAATAACTAATTAATTTAAAATCTGCCAAATTAAGGGGAAAGCATGCACTCATCCTTCTTTTCACTTACCAATGCTAACAGGAAACTTGAATAGCTATTTAGGGAAAATTTCTCATTACAGAAGATTGCAGCTAGTATGTAAAAAAAGAGGTAAAATATCATCATTCTTAAATCCTAATGAATCAATGGATCAAGGCAATGATCATCAATAGCTGTAAATAACACAAAATGGTCATCCTGATGAAGGTACACAACACCACGTATAAAGTGTTCTCACCAAAAACTTAAAATAGAATCTCATCAAGTCTCTATATCTCACTTTCAATTTATAAGAGATATAGAGGACAGAGGAACATGCTAAACAACCCTACCAGTATTCAGTAATCAAAATCCAGACTATGACAACATCTATAGGTCAAATAATCCTGTTTCATCCTCAAATACATTGAAAGGGGGAAAAAGATGAGGGGGAAATCCCTGGAAAACGGATCTTGATAAAGCTCTTGACTTGATCCTACACTTAAAATTATATATTGTTAATTTTGTTAGGTGTGATAATTACGTTGTAGGTACTTTTAGAGTTACTGTAATGTTTATGGATGAAATAAATATTTATGAATAAAATAAGAAGATTTACTTTAAATTATGTCAGAGAAGGGAGGTAGGTAAAGGATTATATGAAACAAGAATAGTCCTAAGTTGACAACAGTTGAAGCTAGGTGATGGACAGTAAGCAGTCATCATACCATTTTTGCAAGTTATGTATATGATTGAAATTGCCAATCAGAAAAAGTTGATAATAAAACTGTGTCCCAAAATGCAAAGGCTGTGGCTTACAGAAAACTACAACTCTCAGGCTGAATCCAGTCTGCTGCCTGTTTTTGTTAATACAATTTTATTAGAATACAATAAACTGTACCTATTTATTTGCCTGCCTGTTGTCTACAATGACAGAGTTGAGCAGTTGCTGCAGAGACTATGTGGTCCATAAAGCCTAAAATATTTGCTATCTGGCCCTTTACAGAAAATGTTTGCCAACTCCTAACTTAGAAGAAGTTACAAACTGAGAAAAGAATTAACTACTAATTTTTTGTTTGGTTATTGTTATACATACCATTTCTCATGTGTATGTTTCTAATTTTTTTCAGCTTTTTAAATAATGTTAGAAGGAATATTAGAATTCAAATATCATCATTTTGTAACTCCTGATGAGTCACCAGTTGTAGGCAATGGTTATCAATAGGAGTAGGTCTAGGCATTGGTCATCAAAGAGTAATACATAATAATATTGATGTAATAATGTGCAATACTATGAATGATGAATGGTTTAAGCTATTGTTCTAAAATATATATATAAGCCTAGGTGATTCCAATGACTGTACCAAGTTGAGAACATTAACCTCCTTTCTCTTTATTATTCATATGTGAAAAGTTAAGTCACAGAACAGATACCAAAAGGGAGTACCCACCCAGAGACCCAGACATGTTTCATCATGTGAGTTCTTCCTGCCCTCTCACGGTGTACTAGAGTGTTTAAAACAAAACAAAATGGTATATGAATCCTAGCAAGATATGCTTTGTATCAGTTTTCTCTATCTCAATTCTGGTAGTTCCTATAAACCATATCGGTCAGTAAAATATTGTGTCCTGTAGCACCATTACCTGCCAAGTGGAGAGAGAAAGGAAGATAGTTATGTAATACCTGCCCCTATAGTGATGGCCCATATATTATCTGTCTAATCTTCTAAAGAATTGGGTGGTGCAGAGGGTGGAGTATTATAATATTCCAATACTAGCTTCTCTGAAGGACTAATATATTGCTGATTTAGTAGTGGTCAAAGTTGAGAAGTGGGAAAGGAATGGTTGGGAAAAACTCTAAGGAAACTTGGGCTCTCACAAGGCTAAAGGAAGTAATGCTGGAGTAGCAGAAAAGCTTGAAGCTGAAAGACTTGGTTCAAGTCCTGGCTTTTTTCTTATGACAAGGTGACTTAGAAAAAGCCCCTTAACCTTTATGAATTGCAGTTGCCTCTGATGTAGCAGGCTAACTTCACAAGGTTGTTGTGAAGATTAAATGGAGTAATGTATCTGAAAGAATTTTGTAAACTCTATAACACTAGGTAAATAGAAGTTCTCATTACTTAGGCTCATTCATTTTGCCAATGAACTAAAGCCATCTTTGGTGGTTGCCAAGTTCAGGAACGTTAAAAGAAGCATTTGGCTTTCTTGCAGATGGGTGATTTACACTGAATCTAAGCTGTTGCATGCTGTCTTTTTAGACTAAATAGCTTACTTTCCATTTATTCTCTTGTCTCTAGGAAGGGAGCTGGATGTGTCATGGAGAAGAAGCATAGAATGAAAAGAGATGCAGGAGTTGAGGCAGCCATACACTTCTTTTAGAAGCAGTATCCCTCTATAATTTGGCAGAGAGAAGGTAAAACGAATACAAAGTAATGTGTGATAGAAAACAGAACTGAAAAAAAAAAGAAAAAAGAAAACAGAACTGAGGGGATGCCTGGGTGGCTAAGCGGTTGAGTGTCTGCCTTGAGCTCAGAGTGTGATCCTGGAGTCCTGGGATCGAGTCCCACATCGGGCTCCCTGCATGGAGCCTGCTTCTCCCTCTGCCTGTGTCTCTGCCTCTCTCTCTCTCTGTCTCTCATGAATGAATAAAAAAAAAAAAAAAAAAAAGCAAACAGAACTGAGAAGGGAGGAGTGAGGAACACAGAGATGGTAGATGTACTTTCAGATACACATGGTTTGCAGTCACCTATAGCATGACATTCCAAAACTAAATGCAGTTTCCTGGTTTTATGTGTAACTCTGGCATCTTCCCAGCCTATTTACTTCCTTTGGTTCTAAACAGTATCTGACAAAGTGTAATGCACATAGCAAGAACTCAGTAAATATTTGTGGAGTGAATATTTCCGTTAAGGCTGAAAATTGAGAGTTGGCTACACATATTCCTTTCCTTTCGTAACAGGACTTTGATAGCTTAGAGAAGGGCTGAGCCATTCAAACAACATTGAGAATTCAGTTCAGGTTTGACGTGGTTAATTACCATCCTGTTTTCTCTGGCTTGGCCAGATATCATAACTACTTTCAAAGGTTCTGTACAGCTAGGATACAGCTAGAAGCCACTGACAGTCTTGGAAACTACTATTATCTAAACATTTTGCAGAGATGTATTTTTTATTCTCTGTTAGCAACTGAATTCTTGCTTTTGTATTTAGTCTAATTGCCACTCAGAGCAGAATATTTTTAATTGGTGCATCCTTTCTACCTTGCCCACTTCTAAATATATGAATAAACATGTTTGCTGCTTAAAAAAAAAAGAGTAAGAGTTTCTTGAGAAGGTCATCATTGCACTAAGATTCTTCGATATCTTAGATATTGAATAATATTATAGGTATTAAATGATATAGCTATTAAATAAATGTGTATATTTTATACACAATACTGACTGGATCATGAGGATATAATGTACAACATGGTGACTATAGTTAATAATTCTGTATTCCATATTTGAAAGTTGCCAAGAGGGTAGATATAAAAATTCTCATTGCAAGTAACATCTTACAGCTATGGTGATGGATGTTAACTAGACTTATTGTGATGATTTCCCATAAATATGAATATTGAATCATTATTTGTATACCTGAAACTATTATAATGTTATATGCCAGTTATACCTCAATAAGAAAATAATTTGACAAGGTTGAATATTCATATTGAATTACAGTATGAATATGCAAAAAAAAATACTGAGCATTTGGGATAGCATTTGTTTCTGACGTTTAATGCAGGTGACCCAGACAGTACTGGCTCTTTTTGAGAAATTTATTGCTTAGGACTTGCCTTAAGTCAGTTTGGTTAGAATCAGAGCCTGGGATGGGGATTCTTGCTTGAATGATTTATTGGGGAAGTGTTCCCAGGAGAACAGGAGCACGGAAGCAGGAGAGAGTAAGGAAGGGAGCTAAGCACGGATGTGGTATCAGCTGGAGACTGGCTTCAGCCTGACCCCGTGGGGTGCTGATAGTATCACTACATGGCTCCTTTTCAAAGGTAAAAGGAGTTTGAAAGCTCAGTGAATTTTGTAGTCATTTTACTTGACTAATGAAAAATCATATGAAGGAGAAAAGATCCTGGAAGCTCAGGTAACAGCATTTCCTGTCCCTAAAAGAATTTCTGTTCTTCATGCATTTTCTTTGGTTAAATTAATCCAGAAATAATGTTTTTAACCTCTCATGCTTTACCTTTTTTTTTTTTTAACAAAGAAATTGATGAATGTGGAAGAATTGACTAAAGATTATTGCTTGAAATACTATTCTGGAAAGAAATTGTAGAAATTAATAGCACTTATGATGTGTACATAGATAGATATGGCAATTTTGAATTTGTTAATTCAATCTTTTAGTTCATATTTAAAAAATAAGACTTTCAAATTTAAAAATAATCCTTGGTTTAATTGTTATGTAAAGGACGACAAGTAGCAGCTCACAAGATGCATATAGAGAAAATTTTTGCCAACATCAGTAAGACAAATAGTATTAAGTGTCTAATTAGGAAATTCTACCACCCTGAGTAGACTAAGTGTTACATGAAACTTCTTACTTGAATACAGTTGGTGACGATTATTTCAGTATGTGTGTGGAAGGAGAGATGTTAGCGAGAATGAGATAGGATTGTAAGAACGATGGTGAAGATTTGGTAGATTTTTCTAAAGCTAAATACAGAGTATGTATATATACATATTCTATATATATTCTCTCTATATATATTTTACATATATATAGTAAATGTATAGCTAAACAGAGAATATATATATTCTATGGGAATATATATTTCCCCATAGAATGTCATTTCATATCCATTTCACTGTTAGCACCAAAATGGAAATAGCATTTGCTACCTAAATTGGGTTAAGAGAGAAATAGATTAAAATTCATACAACATTTTGCATATGATAATGTGATGAAATTTGTCAAAATTACTCATTGTCTCTTCCCTTCTTACTCCTTTCTACTTTGTAAAAATGGGTCAATAATTTATACTATCTCAGGGCACCTGGGTGGCTTAGTGGTTGAACATCTGCTTTTGCCTCACGTTGTGATTCCGGGGTCCTGGGATCGAGTTCCGCATCAGGCTTCCCCTTTGCCTATGTCTCTGCCTCTCTCTGTGTGTCTTTCATGAGTAAATAAATAAAACCTTAAAAAATATACTGTCTCTAAAGGTGTTATTTATTGCTTTTTAAAGACTTCTCATTCTTTCACTGATTATTTTTATTCTATAATTCCTTTTTATAATTAAATTTATTTAAGTAAAGTACCCCCAAAGTAGAGGTCCAACTCAACCTGAGATCAAGAGTCATATGTTCTACCAACTGAGCCAGTCAGGTGCCCCCTATGATTCTTTTTTGATACATGTGCACAAAAAGGTATGAGAGAATTATAATAAACAAGCAAACAAAAGATCATGAAGTATGTGTACTATAATCTAAAATACTGTGTACTCATAGAAAAAGACATATGGGCCTATATCTGGACCCAGATACTTTCCCTGTGAGCACTACAAAAACAACCACAAGGATGGGGAAGAAGGAAATTGGGAGACTTTGAAGGTCAGTTGGCTGTATAAAATGTGTATAAAATGTGTATAAATGTGTATAAGTCCCAGCATAAAAGTAATTTAGTAAAGGTCAGAAAGATGTTGGGGTTTTTTATGAGTTATCAGAATGATGTGAGACAACATTGGGGAATTAGCAAAGTGCCAGAATCGAAAGGGAGTGTCAATAGGAAAGCTAGAAGCCTAGGGCCTGAAGGAGACTCAGGTAGGAAAGAGTTCAGAAACTTCGAAGGGGACAGAGTTTGAGCCAGGTTCAGGATAAACCCCTGTTGCCACTGCACAACATCCTATAATTTACAACCTAACCTTAATCCTTGTTGCTGTTTTTTTTTTTTTTTAAGATTTTATTTATTTATTCGTGAGAGACACACAGAGAAAAGCAGAGACATAGGTAGAGGGAGGAGCAGGCTCCCCGCCCAGACCCCGATGGGGGACTCCATCCCAGGAACCCTGGATCACAACCTAAGTCTAAGCAGATGCTCAACCACTGAGCCACCCAGGTGCCCCGAGGGACAGAGAGAGAGAGAGGGAGAGAGAGAGAGAGAGAGAGAGAATCTTTAGCAGGCTCCATACTCAGCACAGAGTCCTGCATGGGGTTTCATCTCACAACCCTGAGATCATGACCTGTGCCAAAATCAAGAGTCAGATACTTAACCGACTAAGCCACCCATGTGCTGCCTTGTTGCTTGCATGATAAATAACAATCCTTTCCCAGAACTGGAGTCTTGACCCGGTTTAGTGCCCTGGGCCCTCACTAAGACCAGTCCTTCCAGAAGGCTTCCTTTGCATGTCACATAGGCCCGCTCAGGGCTGGCCTTTCTCTCTGGTCCTGACTTCATCGAGAGATCCTTTGTATCCCTCCCTTACTCTTCACTGCTACTGCCTGGGAAAGTCATCAGAATTTTTTGTTCTGAGACTAAAAAAAGGGCACTGTCATGCAATGTTGCCTCCTTGAGGACATCCAAGGGTTTCTGAAGACCTAAAGATTGGTGGCAGGACCTTGAAGGGGCACAGTGAAGAGAAGGCAGTCTCAGTACCAGTGGGCCTCCAGACCCTAACACGACTGATGTAGGGGCGGGTCTTCCCAGCAGACAGTGGACCCCAAAAGTGGTTTCCAGGTGTGAGTACATTCCCAGGGTAGTGTAAGAGATGATTCCCTGGGAGGTGGGCAAAAAATGTCAGAGTTCCTGGGTTTTTTTCCCCTTATCTAACATTAAGCCTTAGTAATATTGAATATGCATGTGGACATTGGTACCTTTTATGATTGTGAGATGGTGCATATTATGGTCTTTGAGGCATCTTAAGGCAAAGATGGGCGCTCCACTATGTGTGGTGTGTGGTGTGCAGTGGGTGGGGTTGACCTTGGCATCTTCACTTACTTGAATGTTACTAAGTGCTGTGATTGATGTGTTCTGGGCTACTTGTGCCATATTAATTGTGTTTATAAATATTTCTATCTACTCAAACTAACCCTTGCAAAATGAACAAGAGGGTTAAGCAGATTCCTACAAAGAGACTGAAGACTAAACTAAATGTAAGTATAAGCAAACAACAAGAAAGCAACAGAGCTGGTGTCACTTTTATTCCTAGATAGACTCATCAGTCACTGAAGAGGTAAAAATGATGTTGGTCCCACTAGATCTGACAAAGTTAGCCAGAGTAAATTGTCGTTAGCACAATGACTTTATGATGTAGATCTACATTGATTTTCATAATGATGGTCCTTACCTTTTGTGAATATGGAGCACTAAGATATCAGTGTATGTGTTTTTTTTTTTTTAATTTTTATTTATTTACTTATGATAGTCACAGAGAGAGAGAGAGGCAGAGACACAGGCAGAGGGAGAAGCAGGCTCCATGCACCGGGAGCCTGATATGGGATTCGATCCCGGGTCTCCAGGATCGCGCCCTGGGCCAAAGGCAGGTGCCAAACCGCTGCGCCACCCAGGGATCCCTCAGTGTATGTGTTTTTAAGCACAGGATGAACTTGGTAGAACAAAGGAGGAACAGGACAATAAGGAGTTGGCTTTATTTTTCTCTAAACATCATTCTTAATCATGATTGTCTTAGTCCATTCAGGCTATTATAACAAAATACCATAATGAGTGGCTTATAAAAAACCAGAAATTTCTTTTTCACAGTCTGGAGGCTGGGAAATCTGAGATCATGGTGCCTGCATGTTTGCATTGGCTCCTAAGGGCCCTCTTCCTGGTTCATAGCTGGCATCTTCCCATCAGGTGAAAGGGTCTAGGGGAGCTCTCTGCGGTTTCTTTAATAAGAGCATTAACTCCGTTCATGAGAGCTCCAGCCTCGTGATCTAATCACCTCACATAGACCCCACCTCCTAATAATTCACATTGGATATTAAAATTTTAACATATGAATTTTGAGGTGGCCACATTCAAAACATAGCAATGATATCCCCCACCCCACCCCATTGTTGAACAAGTTATTGGATTAATATTATTTTAGTCACTTGCAGCTATGTAAAAAGCCTCATGTAGGTAAATATAAGCCATCTTCAGGTGTTAGAGGATTCAACTCAGCCTAACACTGAAACAGCACTCTCACACCCAGGGGACTTACAGTGTCAGAGGTGTCTCAACCTTTCTCAGGTAGATGAAGAGAAGCAAGAGCCTTTTGTCACTGGTGCCACTATTGTTCTATCTTGATTAACACTGTCTGGCTCTTCCATGGGACATTTGTGTGTTGTTTGGAATGTCCTCCTGTGGGAAGTGATGTGGGTGATACATTCTACTACCGACTCCTGGGTCCAGCCCCTTCAGCTCTTACCTTCGGCAGTCTACCCTACAGACTCTAACTCCTCACCCTTGTCCTCATGGGTTGTTTTCTTGGGCAGGCCCCATCAAGACAGTTTGGACATGCATCTATGTGCCCATGGGAACCACCTACATTCTCGCCACCCAAAAGAGAGCATTCAGGTCTGCTCTCCTCTTGCCTTTGATGGCTGAAGGCTCTACCTACCCTCCTGCTCTCTGTTGTCACTAGCTGGTAAATAGATCCCAATCTTCATGTTCACCCTTGCCTTCATTCAATCAGTCCCCAAGTTATTCTGATTTTACCTCTTAAATATTTCTCAAATGGATTTTTTCCCTCTCTTTTCTTACTGCCATTTTTTGAGTTCGATCTTTCATCTATTTTTCTTTCTAACTTATCTTGTCCTCTTGAAACCTACCCTCCATGTAACTGCTGGAATGATTATCAAAAATGAAAATTGAATCCCATCACTATTCTGCATAATGAACATTGATGTTTCTCCTTGGGCATTGCCTACAGGATCAGTCCCAAGTTTAACTTGGCCTAAAAGCTTCTCCATGATCTGATTCCTGGTCACCATAAACACATGCCAAGGTACATCCTGGCTGCCTTGATTTTTACTATCCTTCCATTGGAAATGTTTTCTAGCCATCATGCTGTCCTCCCCACAGCTAACTCATTGGTTAAGACTCAGCTCATTTTAGTCTCCTCCAGGGGCCTTCCCCTGAGACCTCACCTCCACCTACACTCCCATTGGCCCTGAGCTGGGTTAGGAGCCCCTCCTCATCCCTCTTTAGGCTCTTTTTGTCACTGTTGGTTCTATTACTGCACTTACAGTGTATGTTCCAGTATGTATGTGTCCATTAGACTGAGCATCTGGGAGGAAGAACAGGGTCTTTTTGATTTGACTTTCCTTGTGCTGGCACATGATAGGCACTAAAATATTTGCTGAAGGAATAAGTGAAGAAATGGAAGAATAAAATAAGGCTTTAAGATAACAGAGGGCAGGAGATGAGGTTGGAAAAGATGATTTGACTCCTTCTTTCCCCTTTATTGTTTCTGCTGCAATTCTGAGTCACCACCAAGTGGGCTTTCTCAACAGCAGTGGGGAAGCCATCTGTGCTCCCACCACCTGTCTGCATGTCTTTTTTTCCCACTTAAGAAAATACATGGCCAGAGTAGAGATGGTCATTCCTTTGACTTGTAGCACAAAGATTTCTTGCCTAAGAGGATCGTGACAGTTTGCCTGGTTTTAGGAAACAAAACAAACAATGGAACTGGTGCCTGTGGGTTTTCTCATTGGATTCCAGACGTGTGGTGGGTGTGAGTAATCATAGAGAGGTATTTCTGAAATGCTTCTAGGTTTCCAAGGTTGTCTGATAGTCCCAATTCTTACAAAGCATTTTCAGACTTTTCATGACTGCAGTTGCCAATGGGAAGGTAGACTAGGAATAGGCAGGATGATAGGCAGCCATGAGAATCTGGGACCAGGATGGCTGGAAGACCTAGAAACAGTATTCAAGAAGCTGCCATTTGATGAGGCTCCTAAATAGCAGGGTTGGGGAGGTAGAGAAAGGCAGGAACATGGTGGGCCCTATGGCACATTTTGCCTCTGTCTGTATTTACCTAGTGTCTAGCACTGAATCTGGGAAATAGCAGACATCTGCTAAGGGAGAAGGTGACACAGGACTTAGCAATGTCTAGGATTATTTCAAAAAAACAAATAAACTTGTCCTAAACCATGGCAGCCACTGAAAATAACTTAGTCTTGCAAAAGTATGGACTTTCTAAATTAAGAGAAATGGTTTTGGCCTTCAGTTCTTGCATATGCCTAAGATCATTGTTATATAAGCAGTAAGATCTTTCCTGTAAAACTCTGAAGAAACACCAATATGCTTTTGCAGCCTGCTCAGTATCCATCTCCCCTTTTTCTGATAAAAGAGCCCCACCTTTTCTTTTGGGGAATTATCCTTCTCTGTAGTTAATCCATGTGAGATCTGTCCTCTTGTTTTCAGAAATGGACATGTCTAAGACCCGAGACTAGGCAATAAAAGGATAGCAACTCCTGGCCACAGTGATGTGTCTAGGGGAGAGGACAAAAGTCAGGCCTTGAAGATACAGGCTTGGCTCTTATCTTGGAATGATTGTCAAAAAAAGCTGGCTTTCTTTCTTTTCTTTCTTTTTTCCTTTCTTTCTTCATTAGAGAGAGGAAATCTTAAGCATTTTGGACTAAGCATGGAGCCTGACATGGGGCTTGATCTCATAATCCTGAGTTCATCACCTGAGCCAAAATCAAGAGTTGGATGCTTAACCGACTAAGCCACCCAGGTGCCCCAAAGAGGTTGCTATGAGAAAATGTAAGCCTAGAAATGCTGGAAGCTGTGTTTGGGAAAAGCCTACCTGGAAATTATGCCAAGTCAGAGGAAAGCAGAGCATAATGATGGAGAAAATCAGATTCCTGATAACATTGTATGTATGCCTAGATCAAGCCAGACCTGTAACCAACTTAACCCTGGATTTGTTATATTCCAAAAGTCAATAAATTTCTTTTGTTTAATTAAGTCAGTTTTAATGGATTTTCTGTTATTGTCTATCCCCAAATTTCTCACATTCTAAGACCCTGGAATTCTGCTAGGAGTGGATGGAGTCTTACCTACTGCTGTCTAGGAGATACTTCTTGTATATGCCCTCTGGTTCACACAGGAACATGATAGAGGCTCACACTATGGAAAATGACAGGAGTTATTAGGACAGAAGCTCATCCCACTTACTCTTTTTCTTAGGTAGATACGTAAGGTAAAGAAATATTGACTTGAGACATGATATGTATTTTTAAGGTTACTATGACATTTTGAATACTTTCAAAAGAGAAAATAATTTTCCACTTTTCCCTCACCCTCCATTTCTTCTTCTTCTTTTTCTTCTTCTTCTTTTTAAAGATTTTATTTATTTATTCATGAGAGACAGAGAGAGAGAGAGAGAGGCTGAGACATAGGCAGAGGGAGAAGCAGGCTTCCTGCAGGGTGCCTGATGTGGGACTTGATCCCAGGACCCAGGATCATGACTTGAACCAAAGGCAGATGTTCAACCACTGAGCCACCCAGGGGCCCCTCTATTTTTTTTTTCTAAGGACAGTGATAAGAAAAGCTCTTCTACTTTGAATCTTGAGTTTTCTGTTTGTCCTTGCTTCCTATCCCTCTTTCCCACAGCCCTCCTGCCAGTCTCCCAATGTGGTGCCTGGGACAGCCTTGCCACAGGGCCCATACCAATGCCAATAGCTCCAATTCAGAAATAGTTCTGACATCATTGTTCTAACTTTACCTTCTCTCTCTCTCTTTTTTTTTTCCTCTCTCTTTCTTATTTGCATTGGACTCAGTTCTGTATTTATTCCACAAATATTTATTGGCACCTACTATATGATAAGCACAGTTTTGGGCATTTCAGATATATCAGTGAACAAAACTATTCTCACAGAGCTTGCATATTATAGTGTGTGCATGTGTGTGTAGACAATGAATAATAAATATTACAAGCAGGTAAATTATATAGTCATAAAAGGGTCCTGAGGAAAAAAGATGAAAAAGCAGAAAAAAAGAGAGTAAGGGGTTCAGGTTTCCTGGGAGTGAGAATGGTTGCAGCATTCCATAGATCATACTGAGAAGGTAAAATGTGAGTAGAGACCTGGAGGGAGGGAGTTAGCTGTTAGATTTGGGGGAGAAGCTTCCAAGGAAAGAGAAAAGCCCATACCAAGTCCCTCTGCAACAGTGTGCCTGGCAGTGTTCATGGAATGGCCAAGGTCTCTGTTGCTAGGGTGGAGACAGAAGAAGTGAGAGTGGTAGGAGGTAAGGCAAGGTGAGCAGTGGAAGGGGAAGGTAATGGGATCAGTATCATGGGGGACTTGGGCTTTTACTCTGAATAAGATGAGGACTTATTGGAGGGTTTCAATAGAAAGGGACATGATCTGACTGATTTTAAAGCAATTACTCTGGCTACAGAGTTGAAAATGAGCTTCAGAGGAGCAAGAGTGGAGCACTGAGTATGTAATCAATGCCAGGGATGATGGTCGGGGCAGGAGAGGTGTTGAGAGTGGCTGGGTTTGTTCTAAAGACCAAGCCATGAGTACTTGCTGACAGATCTGATGGGGGAGCTTGTGAGAAGAACAGAGGAAAGTATTCGCCTTGAGCCTTTGCAAGGATAGAATTATCATCAGCTGGGAAGGGGAAACTGAACCCCTTCAGTTTTGTGGGGATAGTAACAGTTCAATGCAGGACAACTGAGGAGGAAATTAGAGATGCTGGGTAGGCAGCTGAGTACTGGGTTTCAGGAGGTAGGTCTGGCACAGAAAGATAAACTCGGGAATTTTTACCATTGAGATGATACTTAGAACCTCATTGTGAACTGTAGGTCCTTCATGTTTAGCCTCCCATTACCTGCCTGATCTGACTTGCAGTGAGAGTTGAGAGCATGACACATTGGGAAAAATATATAGGTTTTGGAGTAGGACAGATCTAGATCAGGATACTAGTGCTGCTTGGGCAAGCTCCTTATCTCTCTCAGTTACAATTTACTTACCTGAAAAATTGAATGATAACATCTATTTTTAGGATAGTTGAGACCCACGAAATTAAATTATGCCTGTGAAACTCCTGGCACATGATAGGTACTCAAGAATTAAGTTCCTACCCACCATTTTTTTCTTTTAAAAATCTAGTATGGATGCTTACTGGTGATTGCAGCCCTGTTCTTACTTTCTTGGACCAGCTGTACCCAAAGTGGGGTCACTGAATAGTAGTAGCATCAGCATTACTTGGGAGCTTGGTAGAAAAGCAAATTCTCAAGCCCCATCATCCCAGCCTACTGAAACAAAGTTCTGGGGTGGGACCCAGCAATCTGTGTTTGAACAAGCCTTCCAGGTGATTCTGGTAAAGTCTGGAATTTCAGAACCACAGCTTTAGTGTCCATTTACAAGCTTCTATGTGAGTACACCTGTCTTTGCTCATGGCCCTGCATCACTGCTGTTGGGAACACTTAATTTTTTTTTAAAGATTTTATTTATTTATTCATAGAGACACAGCTAGAGAGAGAGAGGCAGAGACACAGGCAGAGGGAGAAGCAGGCACTATGCAGGGAGCCTGATGTGGGATTCGATCCCGGGTCTCCAGGATCACACCCCGGGCTGCAGGCGGCGCTAAACCGCTGCGCCACTGGGGCTGCCCCGGGAACACTTATATTGACCAAATTAAATGGCTTTACTATACCTTTCTATTGCTCCTTTAGCTCTGATCTCTCAGCTGAGTCCAAACTTACACCTCCAATTTTCTCTACATTAAATAAAGCTGTTCTGGGAGACACTCAAACTCAAGGGGCAAGATATCCTGTCCCTTCAAAAGAAAAAAGGATTCAAAACCAAAAACTCCCTGTAAGATAAAGAACTCCAACTTCCCTCTCTTTTCCTAGGTTCCTTATTTTAATACTAGGGAAATGCTTACCGCCTCTGCTATGTTGCACGTATCATTTCACTGACTTCTCCCTAAAACTCCATAAAGTAGGACTAATGTGAAGTTCCACTTAGCTGACAAGGAAATTGAGGATTAAGGAAATTAAATAGCTGACTCAGGAGTACACAGGTGGTGCCAGTCAGGGGCACCAGAGGGAGACTATGAGGCTGGAGGGGAAAGAAGGGACTTGTTCTCTCCTGCTCTGCTTGGAATCACATTCTATGATTTGTGGTTGCAACAGAGCTTTTCCTTCATGCAGAATGAGAGTGGGCTTTCTTGAGCAGGGGTGTGTGTGTGTCTATGCCCTTGCACGCATGCATTTTCCCCAGGTTCAACTGAATTAAGCAATCTCGTTACAAGGGGACTGGGTACCAGTGAAGCAACTTTCATTCCTCTCTTCAGGGTCTTTTTAAAAAATTTATTCATGAGATACACACACACACACACACACACACACACACACACACAGAGAGAGAGAGAGAGAGAGAGAGGGAGGGAAGGAGAGAGAGAGGGGGAAAAGCAGACTCCCTGAAAGGAGCGCGGGATCACTCCCTGACCAAAGGCAGACGCTCAACCACGGAGCCACCCAGGCGCCCCTCTCTCCAGGGTCTTACCATAGACCTCTTCTCTCCTGCGCTGGAGGAAACTAGGTCACTTTTGTTTCCACGGAGCCATCAAAGGAGCTTCATAAATAGGTAGTCTGCCACTTTATGTTATTGTTAGTTTGTTTCTATACAGTTGACTTTTGGGATATGGAAATGAAGATCTGTTTTCTCATTACTTGGGAAAATGAGAGTTTATTTTTTGATTCCAACTCTTTAAATATATAAAACAAAATTATTTAAGAAATGAGTAGGAGTTTTTGTAAGGAGGGTTATGTGATAGAATATATTCAGAGATATGTAGGAGAGGCTAAGTGTAGCCAAAAAAAAAAAGCTGTAGTGAATAATAAGAACATCTGGAGTGTAGACTTTGGTAATTTTGGTATTATCATTTGCATTTTAAATGGGTGAGCAATAAAACAGCAGCTATTCATATATCTCTCTACTCAGCCTGACTTAAAGTGCACAGTTATGATTTCACCCTGGAAGCTGATAAAGTTTTCAAGGCATCATATTGTCCACTTCTCTGCTCCTGAGAAACGTGTTAAAATGAAATAGAAACTTTGTGAGGCCAATAGTACAGAAAAGCAGCCTATAAAGTTCTGGGACTAAAGAACTCATGTTTGAGTCTTTTTACCTCCACAAAGTTGAGATCTTTGTTGCCTGCCATAGTGGGTCGGGTTCTGTACACTGATGAGAACAGAAGAGACTGGGCATTTGGAGATGGTTGATTTTCCATCTTAGTTGTCAGATTATACTTATTCCTTTCTTACTGCTGCATTAAAAGCTTATTTTTTGGAAAGTAGATGCCCCAAGAGAATATTATCTAACCCTAATTACTCATTTGAGAGATTAGAGTAAGTGTTTCTTAAACTAGGAGGGGATTTTCACTTTGAGGGCAAGAAGGTTTTCCCTTCTTATCCTTAGTCATAGGTTGTGCTGTTCCTGACACATCCTTCCTCTCCAGTCTGCTTCCTGACTCATGAAAAAATACCAGAGAATATACTCCATTATTTAAAACATGTTCTTCATGCATTTACTTAAGGACTGGTATCTTCTGTTAATAAAAACATTTAGGACTGTAGTTGTCCAGTGCAGGTTCTGCTTATGGAGTATTTTTAGGAGATCTGTAGGTACAAAATGATGGTAAAAAGCCTGTTGGCTTTTGCTTGTGGTGAAGGAGATTAGCTTCACAGATAACCTCAGCAGATGAGCTTCACAGCCCAAAGCCACGTGAGAGGGTATTTCCTGGGCAGAGTTCCCCAAACCATATGGCCCCTTGGGAATATTGTTACCTATGTTGCCAAGAGTTTGTTTATTCTCTTTCCCTTTCTTATGTACCAAATGTACTTTACTTCTTTTCTGTGTGTTCCCACATCAGCTTAATGCCCCCTTGAAGATTTGCAAGATTTGGAAGGTCTTTTCTTATCCTTGGATTTCATTTTGTTTTAAAATTATGGGTACATTATCTTTAAAATCTTCATCAGCTCCGAAAGTCTGTAGTTTCTTTTCTAGGACTTTATGTTTTAGTGCATTTGACTCTGGTCTTAATTTTAAAGCTAATCTTGGTATTTAGCTCTCATTTGAGATAAATGTCACAAGCAGAGAAGGGAAGAAATAGTATCTTGGTGTCTTAAGTACAGGAATTAGAAGCTCATGAATTACAGTGAATCTTATGTGGTGATACTTACCTTTGTTTCATTTTGCCTCAGATGACTCCTGTATAAAAGGCAGATAAGAGGGGTGCCTGGGTGCTTAGTCAGCTAAGCATCTGCCTTTGGCTCAGGTCATGATCCCAGGGTCCTGGGATTGAGCCTGGCATTGGGCTCCCTGCTTGAAAGCCTGCTTCTCCCTCTCCTCCCCACTCATGCTGTCTTCGTTGCTGTCTTATCAAACACTCAAATAAATAAATAAATAAATAAATAAATAAATAAATAAATTTTTTTTATAAAAATCTTTTTTAAAATAGGGGGAAGTTAATATTACTTGGAGATCCAAGAACGAATACTGGGGTATGTAGTTATGAATGCTATGCAAAGAAATAATACAAGGGCAATGGCAACATGTATGATTGAAATGAAAACCATTTTTGGAATTGTATTGCCTCTTGCTAAGGGTAAAACATAGTGGAGGGGTTTTACTAGAAGCCTGTATGTGCTTGTAGTGGAATGCTGAAACAAACTCTATCATAAATTAAAAGCAAGAGTACCATTTATTCTAGGGCTCTTTGTAAACCTAGATAGAATCATCATTTTGTCTCATTTAAAATTTTATGAATCCTGGGATGCCTGGGTGGCTCAGTGGTGGAGCATCTGCCTTTGGCTCAGGTCATGATTTTGGGGTCCTAGGATCGAGTCCCACGTCAGGCTCCCCACAGAGCCTGGTTCTCCCTCTGCCTATGTCTCTGCCTCTTTGTGTCTCTTGTAAATAAATAAATAAATAAAATATCTTTAAAAATGTTTATGCATCCTGAGAATATTCATAAGTCACTCTGTGGCAGTATTGTCATTCAACTCTTCAGTGTCTTTAAAACCAGAACAAATTTTCATTTAAAAAATTATATGGATTAATTGTAAGATTTGAAAGAGAAAAATAATTTTTAGACGAGAGGGAAAATGATCTCATTACTTGACTTTTTTGCTCCATTATTGCCTTAAAGAAAAACCCCATTGATTTCATTATAAAATGACAGGATATTAGAGAATAATTAATATAGTTTGAAAAATTTTATAAACATTAAGACAAGTTGAGACAGTTATTTTGACTAATGTCTGTATCTAATCATAAATTAAAACACTGAAAGGAAATCATATAAACATTAAGACAAGTTCAGACAGTTATTTTGAATGATGTCTACACTTAATTGTAAATTAAAATACTGAAAAGAAATGTAAACATGGGTTCTTTCTTTAATGTAAAACATTACAGGCCTCTTGATGATCAGAAAACTGCAGGTTTATCTCCAAAGTCAGTTGTAGTGATTGCTAAGGTCAGTGGTTCAATTTTAAACAATTTGAGTCTGTGGTATGTGTTTACCAGGCTAGTGTTAAAGAAAAAACCTTCATAAATATGTATTTCTAGGATATAGCTATCAGAGAAAGTCTTGTCAACTTTTATGTACTTTTATGACAGATTGTTTTTCTTTTTCGCACAAAGGATACATGGCTGATTCAAAGCTTAGAACAGTTCAATAGCAGTTATATGATACCATGACAAGTTCTATCTAAGCTGGTTTAAAAATATTCCTCAGGGAATGTTTCAAAGAATGGCACACAGTGACAACTGGAAGAAAACTGCTTTATTAATAGTTGGCAATTCCTACCAATTCCAGGCATGTTGCATAGCCTCTGCTCAGCCCAGTGATCAGTTAGAGCTAGCATCCACCTCTAAAACAACTGCTTACATTTTCTGTGGGAAACATTAAGACCATGCTCATATTATAAATATTAAGGAATACTCTTGTGCAAGCCAGCTTTTACCTTACATAAAATGAATTTATATTTAAACAGAAACAATGTGAAATAGAAAGTGTTGCTCTCTCTGATGAAGACTTAGCATTCTCTTTGACCAAAATGTGAATTGGGTGGCTCCAATTCAGTCTTTTCTATGACCCTCCAGGTGAGAAGGATTTTCATCTCCTGCTTTTCCTTTGTGCCTTATTCTCATTTTCACTTTCTTACCTTAATATATGTTTTATTTGCTTTTTCACTGACTTCCTACTTCTCCTTCCTCTGTTGGTTCCTCTTCTCTCTTTTCTCTTTATTCTCTTTCTCCCTCCATGGATTTACTTTCTTCCCTCTGTACTTTGAATTTACCTTTGTCTCCCTTCCCGGTTGAAATAGGGAAACAGGCTAATAGAGCCAAATAAATAACATCTACTAGACCCCTCCCTCCCTCCTCCCTCCCAGCCACAGAAAATTTATATTTGTGAATTTTTTGTTTATACTGGCAATTACAAGAACTTCAGTGTTCACTTCTTAAAGTTGTGCCTTAACCAGAGGAGTATTTATAGGAAACCACTACATGTGAAATGCAGAGTGGAATTAAAAAACTTAAAAAAAGTTATTTTATTTACTAATGTTTACTAATGGCTTAGATTTACCCTATTAAGTAAACAAGCAAACGATGAACTCATCTCAGTATAAGTAGGAGATAAATCATGAATAAATAAATTATACTTTCTTGCTATGGTATATTAGCAGGAAGCTTTTAAAGTGGTAACACCTCATATCTATAACACAATTGTCTCCTTTAAAACAAAACAAGTGCAGAAAAACAAGGCAGGAGGTCATGCTATACAAACCAGCCCCTGGGATCCATCTGGTCTAATAGCCTTATCTCATTGAGAAAAGGGATAGCTGGCCTGCAAATATAAGCTGTTTGAAGATTGAAAAAGCAATAGATTATATTCTGCTTACATTAGTCCTTAGGAAGCAAATACTAAAATAAAAATATTTTGATATCAGCCTCTTTATCTCCATGTGAGCTAAAGGACACTAAATTTTTACAGGTCACGAAATATTTAACTTGGTACTCTTTTGCCTCAGAATCACAATATTGATACCTAAGTAAGGGTAAACACTAAAAATGTGAAATTAACAAAATACTACTGTTTAGTCTTGAGGCATAATTTTGAAACAAGAAAAAAATGTGATATAATTTTAATAGTAACACAACCATTTATTTTAAAACTATGAAGGCTGCTGAGAAAGACATCCCCCAATCTTTCTAATCACTAAGTAGGTCTCCCTTGTAAGGCTCTTAGGAGGATACCCAGCTAATCAATGGCAGATTGCTAACTCATTGCTATTCATTAAATGTATTGTTTGTAGTGTAGTTTTTGAGCTATTGCATTAAAACTATTGCAGTAAATGGCCTTATAAATATTAAATATAAATAATGAAGTTGTTTACTCAAAATTCTTTTGTAACATTTTTCAGATCTGGATTAAAACAAATCTGGATTAAAATAAATATTGAGTTTTTTTATATTAACCTATACTACTTTGTGCTAACCTAAACCATTTTTTCCTGACTTTCTTAAATCAAGTTGATAGCACACTTCTAAAAAAATACATTTTTAAATCTGGAAATAATTTAAAGGGTACTTAAAAGCTTTAAGAAAAAGAATGGTCCAGGGCACCTGGGTGGCTCAGTGGTTGAGCATCTGCCTTTGACTCGGGTCATGATCCGGGGATCCTGGGATGGAGTCCTGTATCAGGCTCCCTGCTGGGAGCCCGCTTCTCCCTCTGCCTATGTCTCTGCCTCTCTCTCTGTGTCTCTCATAAATAAATAAATAAATAAATAAATAAATAAATAAATAAATAAATAAATAAAATCTTTAGAAAAAAGAATAAGACTGGTACAGGGAAGATCTGTATGTCTGCTATCCAGGCTCATCTATTGTTAACATTTTATCCAGTTTGTGTTGTTGTTTTTGCATACTCTCTTTCTCTCTGTGTATATGTATATGTATGTATATCAATATAAGTACATACATTTTTTCTGAACCATGGCCCCTTTATCCCTAAGTACACGATGTTTATTTTCTAAGAATAAGAAAAAATACCTAACCACAGTACAGTTAAAATTTCAGTACATGTGTTAATACACTTTAAAAAAATATTTTATTGTTTTGTTTGACAGAGAGAGAGCACAAGCAGGCGAAGTGGCAGGCAGAGGGAGAGGGAGAAGCTGGCTCCCTGCTGAGCAGAGAGCTCAATGTGGGGCTTGATCCCAGGACTGACTGAGCCACCCAGGTGCCCCTTGATACACTTTTATTTAATCTGTATTCTTATATTGTGTATAGACTTAGTAATGTCCCTGCCTCACTGGCTTCTATACAGTAGTATCTGGCTCTGAGTACAGAATCCTGTCGAGGATAGGATAGGACATCTTGTGGGTTATATCTCTTAAGTCTCCTTTAATCTTGAACATTTTTATAGCTGTTCTTTGTCTTTTATGATAAAAGTTGCTCATTTTGGCTTGCTTGATGTTTCCTAGGGCTTAGAGTCAGGTTATGGATTCTTGGCTGGAATATTATGTAAGTGATACTGGATATCTTCTTAGGGTATTATCAGCTGGAGGCAGACAATACTAGTCAGCTCCACATTGGTGATGTTAATTTTGAACACCCAGTCGAGTGTTGCTCTATGTCTCCACTGCATGGCTACTGTTTTTTTTCTCTTACAACTAATCAGCAATCTGTGGGAAACATTAAGACCATGCTCATATTCCACAATTCATCAAACTTTCTCCTAGATTTAGCATCCATTGACAATTCTTGCCTGAATTAATTTTCTCTGTGGTGGTTGTAAGATAGGCAAAACTCCTGTATTCCGCATTTACCAGTTGGCACTTGACATTCTACTGTAAATAAGATCCCTCCTTTCTCCCTCTTTAAGTATTTATTAGTGGTGAGGACTTAATGGATTCCTTTTTTCTCTCAATGGTTTATAATTCATTACTGCCACTAAGCATTTTGTGCTTAAATTGTCCCAGATTTGGCCAATGGAACCCCTTCAAACTGACTCCCATGTCTGTATGACTTGGCTTATTTTTGTAAGAATTTCCTATTTTATGTTCCAAGCCCATCTTCTGTTTATACTTCCAGTCCTAGAATTGGCCTTTTCCCCCACCCTGAGAAATCTTATTTCCTGGTAGTGGGGAATGGTATTTAAAATGGAAAATCTGGGTGTTAGTGTATTCATTGCTGCTGAGGTATCTTTGTTTTCATGACTTTTCAGTAGACAATGCTAATAAATACTTGCATGTGTGTATACATGTACAAACACATGTGTATATACGCACACACATGTGTATACGTATGTGTACAAGCATGCATCTATATATGCATAGACATATACATATTTGATTTTATTTTTAAAGAAGATTTTATTTATTTTATTTTAGAGAGAGAGAGAGAGTGCACAAGTGGGGAGAGGGCAGTGAGTAGAGGCAGAGGGAAAGGAAGAGGGAGAGAGAGAGAGAGAATCTCAAGCACACTCTGTGCTGAGTGCAGAACCTGATGCAAGGCTTGACCTCATGACCCTGAGATCACAAACCAAGAATCAGACACTTAACCAACTGGCCACCCACATGCCCCAGCACATACATATTTTAAAAATCATGGGTTCACCCATTCCTTCAAGTCCAATCTATCATTAAATGTGTTTTCTCACCTTCCTCCATTCTCTGTTTCTCCTTTCATAGTGAGAACCTGGCTCCCAACAATATTGATACATTTATTATTTCATTACTATAATTTATCCAAGATTGTTTCAGAAGTACATAGCCCATACCAGTACAAAGACAAAAGCTACAAAAAAAAAAAAAAAAAAAAGAACTTAGGTTGTGTGTGCAGTTTTACTTCTGCTCCTGCTCCACAGACTGCATAATATATAGATTGAAGTCGAACATTCTGCTCATATGTTTCTGAGATTAAATTTTTTTCTTTCCCTATTTACTATGAATATGGTATTCACTTGAAATATAATTGGATTCATTATTTTAGTTTGCTTTCAGTTTTAGATTTAAAAATTTTTCCCTTTCCATCTTTGTTGATTGAATTTTATTTATTTTTTGAATGTCTAAAACAGTAACATGCTTCCTAAATTCAAAACTATATGAAAAGATAGAGCAAGAAGCATCACTCTCCTACATCCCTTCCTCCCCTTGTTTGTGCTCTTAACTCTTCCTGTGTTTCTTTGGTGAAGATAACAGATCAATATGCTATCTTATTTCCTCTTCTTTTTTCTTTTTCTATCTATCTACTTTATTTCATCTTACTGAAATTTTTTTTCTTTACTTAACCATCTTCCAGAACTAAATTTGTATCAGTTTGTAGATATCATTTTCTTTCTTTTTACAGCTTCATAGTACTCATTTGTGATAATAAACCAATCTTCTATTCTTGGGCATTTATGTAGTTTCTGATATTTTGTATTTTGCAATTACAAATAATGTTGCAATGATTAAACTTGTGCATGTATATTTTCATATTATTGGAGGTAAAATCTTCAGGATACATTTCCAGAAGTGCATATATAATTTTGTGAAATATTGCCAGTCACTTCCAAATGGGAATTCTCTTTCATCTTGCATTTCTACCAGCTGTGTAGGAACATGCTTGCTTCCTCACAGCCTCACCAGCCAATGGAGTCTGTTATCAAGCTTTTTAATGTTTGCCAATCTAATAGATGAGAAATAGTATCTCACTATGGTTTTAATTTGCATTTTTCTTGTTTTGAGTAGTATTGCATATCTTTTATTTATATAAAGGCCACTTTGATATCCTAAACATTTTTGTCTGTGTCTTTATTTTTCTTTTTTTTTTTTTAAATTTTATTCAAGACCTCTCCTTTTCTTTTTTTTTTTTTTTAAATTTTATTCAAGGTGTGTCTTTATTTTTCTTTAGGATTTATGGTCTTTTTCCTCTCAGTTTTAAAGCCTTCTTTATATAGTAGGTTTATTAGCTTCTTATCAATGTAATATGTGGCAATTGTCTTCTCCCAGTTTATCATTTGTCTTTTGGCTTTATTAATGGTTGTCTTTTTACTGGCCATTCATGCAAACATTCTTTATTTTTATATAGTCCAATTTATCAGGCTTCTCTTACTGTATTTACTTACTGTTTTTAGTCATAGGAGCCTCTCCCTCTGCCCAAGTTAAAGAGGAATTCACTTGTTTCATTTTAGTATTTGTGTAATTTTATTTCTTATATTAAGTTCTTAGATATAGGGGATCCCTGGGTGGCGCAGCGGTTTAGCACCTGCCTTTGGCCCAGGGCGCGATCCTGGAGACCCAGAATCGAATCCCACATCGGGCTCCTGGTGCATGGAGCCTGCTTTTCCCTCTGCCTGTGTCTCTGCCTCTCCCTCTCTCTCTGTGTGACTATCATAAATAAATTTTAAAAAAAAGTTCTTAGATATATTTGGAGTGTATACTTGTGTTTAGTTTGAGGAATTAATCTAATTTTATCTTTCTTTTCCAAATGGTTATCCAGTTATCTAACACTATTTATTTATTTACAAAGATTTTATTTATTTATTTGAGAGAAAGAAGGGAGTGAGCATGAGCTGGGGGGGAGAGACAGAGGGAGGGAGAGAAGCAGACTCCTTGCTGAGAGAGGGGCTGGGGTGGGGGTGGGGCTTGATCCCAGGACCTTAGATCATGACCAGAGCCAATGGCATATGCTTAGCTGACTGAGCCACCCAGGTGCCCCTGTTAATTGCTTTTTTCAGTTAACAGTCTCTAGGGGCGCCTGGGTGGCTCAACCATTGAGCATCTGCCTTCAACTTAGGTCCTGATACCAGGGTCTTGGGATCTAGTCCCTCATCAGAACTCTCTACAGGAAGCATGCTTCTCCCTCTGCCTATGTCTCTGTTTCTCTCTGTGTCTCTCATGAATGCATAAATAAAATCTTAAAGAAAAACCTCCAACTTTTTGTTTCTAAAAACCTATGGACATCTTATCATCCTGTTTGTACCCTAATTTCCATAGTTGGACAGCCTATTCCCTAATAAAACTGAATAATGATGTTAGGCACTCTCTAATCTGTTCTGGTAGGCTTCAATCTAAAATATATGCTAGAATAAATAAGAAATTTAAATGGCTTTGGGAAAGGGAAAGTAACACCTAGAATACCTTCTGGGTGCCACATACTTCACAAAGTATTAAGTCTCAAAACAATCATGATGTTACTGATTTTGCTTTTTACATATCATATAGGGGAGTAGTCTTCCAAAGAGCCTATCTTACTTCCCTAAGAGTAGTTAATGAACAAGAGCAGATTCAGAGCCTGTTCTGTGTGCCATCAATGTACACTTTAAGTTCACTACCTGTTAAAAAACAACATTGCATCACTCTTACCGCATCAAAGGTAAACATTGTATACATTGTCTCCCTTGATTTTTAGAAGTACCTGTGACATCAGTAAGGCATGGAGTATTATTACACTAATTTTGCAGAGGAGGAATTGAGGCTCAAGTGAGGGTAAGTGTCCCAAGATTGTTATTAATAAGTGTCAGAGCTGGTTCTAGAGCATGTGACCACGAATCCTGTTCTTTTAAAGATATCACACCCAGCCTAAAAATTCAAAGGAAAATAATTATACCTCTTCTTATCAATCTTAGACATGGATGATTTGAAAATGAATTCTTTGTAGGAGAATAGCAATGCACTCCGTACTTGCCTCATGGTGGGTGGAAGACTTCCTTTGTTCACTGTGAGTCAGAGGGTAGCAGGCACTTTCCCTATTACTGTCATTTCTGATCCTCTTGCTGCTAGCTGTCTTACCAACAAAATATAAGAACTGAACTTGAATCAGTGGATCTCAGTATTTTCTGTACACTAGAATCACCATGAAGCTTAAAAAACTACAGCTATCTGGGTTATCCCCCAGAGATTATTATTTAATTGGTCCAGAGAGTGACCTGGTCTTCAGGATTTAAAAAAATTACCCATGATGCTAATGTGTACTCAAGGTTGAAAACCACTGGCCTAAATGATTTTTAAGATACCTCTATCTTAATATTGTGTATTATGTATATACACAATAATTTTAAAAGATTTTATTTATTTATTCATGAGAGATACAGAGAAGGCAGAGACATAGGCAGAGGGAGAAGCAGGTTCCATGCAGAGAGCCAGATGTGGAACTGGATCTCAGAACTCTGGGATCAAGCCCTGAGCAGAGGGAAGATGCTCAACCACTGAGCCACCCAGGCACCCCTCAATATTGTATATTGAGGGGTGCCTGGATGGCTCAGTTAGCTGAGTGTCTGACTCTTGATTTTGGCTCAGGTCATGATCTCAGGGTTTTGAGAGGGAGCCGCCTGTTGGCTCTGTGCTCAGAGTGGAGTCTGCTTGAGATTCTCTCCCTCTCCCTCTGCCCCTCCCCTGCCCACTCATTTGCTCTCTCTAAATAAATAAATAAATTACGTAAATCTTAATATTCTGTGATATTGAGATTTCTTTTTTTTTTCAAGATTTTATTTTTTATTTATTCAGAGAGAGAGGCAGAGACACAGGCAGAGGGAGAAGCAGGCTCTATGCAGGGAGCCCAACATGGGACTCAATCCCAGGACTCCAGGATCACACCCTGGGCTGCAAGCGGCGCTAAACCGCTGCACCACCGGGGCTGCCCGATATTGAGATTTCTTATTCTATACTAGTTAAGAGTACAAACTCTGAAATTAACTGCTTTTTTCCTTACAACAGTTGGATCTTAGATAAAGCACTGAATCTCTTTAAGCTTTCTTAAATATTTCTTTAATCTTAATTTCTCTATGAAATAAGCACAGTTATGTGGCACATAATTTCACAGTTAGTGGGTACAGTTACTTCCTAGAGTTTTTGTAAAAAAAAGTGTGATGATGTTATGAAAGCACTTAACACAGAGACCAGCAAATAGTTATTACTCAATAAATGTTAACTATTATTTTCTCTTTGGCCACCTGGTTTCTTTCTTTCATCCTTTTGTTTTTATTTATTTATTTATTCATGAGAGACTAGAGACAGATAGAAAGAGAGAGGCAGAGACACAGGCAGAGGGAGAAGCAGGCCCCGTGCAGGGAGCCTGACGTGGGACTCGATCCCGGGTCTCCAGGATCACACTCCGGGCTGAAGGCAGCGCTAAACCGCTGAGCCAACAGGGCTGCCCTGGCCACCTGGTTTCTTCTCGAAATGCTGATTTTGAAGGAAAGAGAGTGAATCCTAAATTAGAGGCTGAATCATGGGATTTTATCTGGCCTGTGATATACCTGGTGCCAGGCTCCATCGTCTTAACAGAGCCTTGAACCACAAATGGTAAGCAATGGAAAGTACCCATGGGGAGAAGCTGCAGAGAGAGACAGCCACGTGGATGGAGATCCATGGCTGCCCTTGGCGAGGGAAAGGAGGGGGAAGAAAAATCTAATAGGATTCAGTCTGGGTGTTGGTGTGTGTGCACCTCTGGGAGTGTGAGAATGCATGTCAGTTTAAGTGAAATTTCTCCATGTGTCAGGAAACAGAAGATCATGAGAGGGGAGAAAAACAAGGAATTAAGTATATGAAGAAAGAGATGTACTTGAGAATACAGAGAAATACTTTTTTTGTACTCCCCCCACCCCCGCCCGCTTTCTTTTTTCCTTTACCACCCACAGAATCTTGGCTCGCTTTCGTGCACTCCCATGTATGTAGTTTACCTTGGCTGCTGTTGGAAGAATGAGAGAAAAATGCGGACTTTTAAAAGTTTGGCATAACTTTGAAATCACAGATGTTGTATAACCAAACTCCCTCCTTGCCTGCCTTCCTTTCTTCCTTCCTTCCCTAACATTAATTAGGAGCCAGACTCACTTAGTACTCAGTAAATGTTTATTAAATTAATACATTCAATGTTGGGCCTACGGGGACTTAAAAGATCAAAAGACAGGGCTTGCATCCTTGAGAAGCTCATAATTTCCAAATTTTGAGGGGATATTACTCACTGGATTGACATGATAATGGGCTCATCTTCCTCACTTCCCGGCGTTAGGGGATTTCTCATTCTTTGCTGGGCACCAGAATCACCTGGAAGGCTTGTTAAAATCCAGATGCTGGGCTCACCTGCAATTTCTGGTTCAGTGGGGTTGATGTGGGGCCCAGTAATTTGATTTTCTAGGAAGTTCCCAGGTTCTCCCTTTCCCTCCTAATTGCCAGCAGAGACTATAGTGTAACACAGGCTGCTTTCCAAAGCAGTTTTGCCTGGTGGTGGCGGTGAAGGTTGTTGGTGGCATGGCTGGTTGCATTTTGTGTCTGTGAAACCCCTGAGTGAGCTGACAGGTAAGAGTAGAGGTGAGTCAGATCTTTCCCCTTCTTCAGAGCTACCATGCTCTCGTGGCATGGTGCAACGACCAAGAACTGTCTTTTGCATAACAGCTCATCACTGCCGCATTTAATGGGAGTATCTCTAGATGATGACACATAATCTTTCAATCTAGAGCAGTTGTTAATATGTTTTTTGAGTGGGTCTGTTTCATAGGTATTTGGAAGAAGACATTCTGGGTGTTTTAGGATAACAACTTACACTTTTAGCTTCCTTTTAAAAATAACATGCCCTCAGAAGATGTTAATTTTGTAGTGGTGAAATAGGCAAAGGCTTTATGAACCAGTCCTTTTATAAGAGCCCAAACTACCTACATGAAGATGACTTTGAAGTTGGTATCTCGTGTCCAAATTTCTCAAGAGGTCTCCCCTGGAATCTTTCGTGCATATTTCAGGCTTGCCATAGTCAACCCAGAACCCCTCATCTTTCTTCCCAAGCTCTCTTCTATATTTCTATTCTCTATTTTGGTGACTAGCGCTATCTAGCCAGTTTCCCAAGCTGGAATTTCCCGCATCCTTCATGTTCTAGGTCATGCAGAATCTGAATGGGTTTGGTTGCTGTGACTCCTCTCTATTCCATCAGCCATGGTCTCGGCTAGGCTCTGACTCATCTGAGTCATTCATGGTGGCCTCACAGCTGGTCTTCCTGCCTCATTTGGTCGCACCGTGGCCCCATCTCCCTAAAGCTGCTGGAGTACTCTCTTAAAATGCAAATTGGATTTCATGGCTTTACTTCATATGGCTTTCAGAATAAAATGAAAATTTCTAGGCCAAGAACCAAGCCTTTTAAGAATTTGCTTTTGCTTTCCTCTCTGCCCTCAGAGCTCACCACTTTACATTTTATATCATTCACTCAAGTCACATAGAACCAACTGAAGGTCACTGAGGCATTATTGTATTTTAAATATTAATACAAAAAAACTCTTTATTTTGAAGTAGCTTCAAAAAGAAAAATTGCAAGACTAGGACAAAAACCTCCCATATATTCTTTACCTAGATTCACCAACTGTTACCATTTTAACACATTTGCTTTCTAGCATTCTATCATCTCTCTCTCTCTTTCCCTAATCTACCTATCTACATGGTGTTGTTTTCTGAATCTCCTGAGAGTAAATTGTAGATTATGATCCTTTTATCCAAGTATGTATTTCCTAAGTACAAAGGCATTCATTTGCAGAAACATAGGGCCAATTATCAAATTCAAGAAATTTAACATCAATAAAATTATTACCTAATCTATAGGCCTCATTCAAATTTCACCAATTAAAAAAAATTATTGAAGTAGAGTTGGCACTCAATGTCACATTAGTTTCAAGTATACAACATACAATCTCACCAATTTTTATAGCACTTTTTGTTTTGTTCTCTGTGACCACTCTTTGCATATAACTGCTACATCCCTGTAGTCTTCCTTAATGTGGACAGTTTTTTATGCATCTACAGCTGCTCCCAGTCTTGTCTGTCTTTCTGGAATACTCTTTCTCTTGTTACTCAACAGACTCTTAGTTCATTAAACTAGCACTTACAAGCACTTGCTCAGACATGTTTTACATGACCTCCCAATCTGATTTCTCCAAATCTCTTGCTACACTTTAGGAAAAACCCTCATTCTTGCACTAATCATACTGCTTCTCTTATTTGATTTGTAAGCCACTCAAGGATAAGAATAAGGCTTTAACTTTTTGTCACAGTGGCCAGCAAAGTACTCAACATAAAGTTTGTGCTCAGTATGTGTATTTAAAATATTTTAATGGGCATGCTCCCATGAATGAGTGTTTAACATTTAGGGATCAGTAGCCCTGATACCCAGAGAGCTCCTTGGATGGATGGAAGTGTTAGGACATGGAGTGCGAATTGCTTTTACCTAATGGGAAGGTAATCTGGCAGTATCTAACAAAATTTTAAATTTAAGTTTAAACGAAATTCCATTTGGGGGCTACATCTTATGATGAAACAAGGACCAGTTCATAAAGTCATGAGTGCAAGGAAGTTTATTGTCACATCATTTATTGTAATTTAAAAAAATACCAGAAACAATTTAAATGTTCATTAGCAGAAGAATAGTTGATTACGGAACAATCAGGCAATTGAAAAGAAATGAACATTTTGGTACATTCATGTGGTAAATGGAATGAAGGCATAGCTACTATGCTGAACAAGAAAAAGCAAACGCAATAGGGTACAAACTTTTGGATTTGATTATAGGAAATTATGAAACAGGTGAAATCATATCATGGTTTACTGGCACAGAGAGGGCAGGTTTGACTAGGAAGGGGCACAAGGAAGCTTTGTAGGATGATGGAAATGTTCTGTATCTTGATGGGGTGTCAGTTCCATGGATATACACACTTGTAAAAATTTATTGACCTGTACGCTTAAGGTCGGTATCTCAATTATATTGTTGATTAAAAAAAAATGTGCATAGCCCTGGAGCTAATTGCTCTTCTTTGAGGCTACATCTTATTGCAAAAGAAGCACATAGATATAAGGATATGTTCACAAGGAAGTTTGTTGTAACTATTTATTATAGGAAAACAACAAAAACAACCAAAAACTTGGAAACATCCTAAATGTTTGTCTCTAAAAGAATAATATTTTGATATAGGTATAAACAAAAATGATGTAACTACTTAAAAGAATAAGTACTATCTAAATGTACTAATTTAGAGGGATGTGTATAATATATATTTTTTTACAAAATAGAAACTATTGAATAGAACTATAGAGTATAGTATATTATTTTTATAAAAAGTAGGAACAACTTTTATATAATTATAAATGTGTATATAGCATATGGAGAAAGGTATTAAAGAACACCAAATTTAACACAGAGAATCTAGTATATATTTCTGCAGTTTGTATTTTTACGACTAAAAAAAAAAAAAAACCAAAGTGAATTCAGTCACAAAAATACATGCAAGGATCCCTATCAAAATACCATGGACTTTCTTCAGAGAGTTAGAACAAATTATTTTAAGATTTGTGTGGAATCAGAAAAGACCCCGAATAGCCAGGGGAATTTTAAAAAAGAAAACCATATCTGGGGGCATCACAATGCCAGATTTCAGGTTGTACTACAAAGCTGTGGTCATCAAGACAGTGTGGTACTGGCACAAAAACAGACACATAGATCAATGGAACAGAATAGAGAATCCAGAAGTAGACCCTCAACTTTATGGTCAACTAATATTTGACAAAGGAGGAAAGATTATCCACTGGATAAAAGACAGTCTCTTCAATAAATGGTGCTGGGAAAATTGGACATCCACATGCAGAAGGATGAAGCTAGACCACTCTCTTGCACCATACACAAAGATAAACTCAAAATGGATGAAAGATCTAAATGTGAGACAAGATTCCATCAAAATCCTAGAGGAGAACACAGGCAACACCCTTTTTGAACTCAGCCACAGGAACTTCTTGTAAGATACATCCACGAAGGCAAAAGAAACAAAAGCAAAAATGAACTATTGGGACTTCATCAAGATAAGAAGCTTTTGCACAGCAAAGGATACAGTCAACAAAACTCAAAGACAACCTACAGAATGGGAGAAGATATTTGCAAATGACCTATCAGATAAAGGGCTAGTTTCCAAGATCTATAAAGACCTTATTAAACTCAACACCAAAGAAACAAACCATCCAATCATGAAATGGGCAAAAGACATGAACAGAAATCTCACAGAGGAAGACATAGACATGGCCAACATGCACATGAGAAAATGCTCTGCATCACTGGCCATCAGGGAAATACAAATCAAAACCACAATGAGATACCACCTCACACCAGTGAGAATGGGGAAAATTAACAAGGCAGGAAACCACAAATGTTGGAGAGGATGCGGAGAAAAGGGACCCCTCATACACTGTTGGTGGGAATGTGAACTGGTGCAGCCACTCTGGAAAACTGTGTGGAGGTTCCTCAAAGAGTTAAAAATAGATCTGCCCTACGACCCAGCAATTGCACTGCTGAGGATTTACCCCAAAGATACAGATGCAATGAAACACCGGGACACCTGCACCCCGATGTTTCTAGCAGCAATGTCCACAATAGCCAAACTGTGGAAGGAGCCTCGGTGTCCATCGAAAGATGAATGGATAAAGAAGCTGTGGTTTATGTATACAATGGAATATTACTCAGCCATTAGAAATGACAAATACCCACCATTTGCTTCGACATGGATGGAACTGGAGGGTATTATGCTGAGTGAAGTAAGTCAATCGGAGAAGGACAAACATTATATGGTCTCATTCATTTGGGGAATATAAGTAATAGTGAAAGGGAATATAAGGGAAGGGAGAAGAAATGTGTGGGAAATATCAGAAAGGGAGACAGAACATAAAGACTCCTAACTCTGGGAAACGAGCTAGGGGTGGTGGAAGGGGAGGAGGGTGGGGGGTGGGGGTGAATGGGTGACGGGCACTGAGGGGGGCACTTGACGGGATGAGCACTGGGTGTTATTCTGTATGTTGGTAAATTGAACACCAATAAAAAATAAATTAAAAAAATATTGTAATGATGGAAACAAAAAAATACATGCAAGGAAATAGAGAAGTGGATATATAAAAAATAAAACTAGTTGGAGCTGAAGACGTAGTTCATATTTGGCTCAATTCCAATTGTCATTCCATTCCAGCTGTCATTTGCCTTTTTGTCCTTTGTCCAATTGTCTTTTGTTACATAACATTGTTGAATGAATAATATGAATAAGTGATATAAAGAGCTCCTATAAAAGAAATCAGAGAACATTACATTGTGTTCTCATTGAAGTTAAGCATGTGAGTGAATCAGCGGACTGGTTGGAATGGTGAACCACCAAGTTAGCAAATTTGACAACTTTTGGCAAATACGATTTATGTTGTGGGAATGAGGCAGAGATGTTTTCACATGTCTTGTATTTATTTGACCAAAAATTTCTTTGAGGGATGCACAATTATGATGTACACAGAATGGACAAAATGAAAACAAATGTTTGTGTGGTCAGGCTTGTCCTTCTGGCTAAACCAGTCCACAGACCGACACATCTGAGCCTCTCTCTGTTTCTATGGAGGCAGTGTGCCATAGCAGAAAGAGAATTTTAGAAAAGGGAGAAAGAAAGAAAAGAAAAAGAAAAGAAAAGAGCTCAGGCTTTATGGTAGGAGAGGCAGGGATTTGAAGAATGGTTCCTTCACTCCAGCATACCGATGGACAAGTGTCTAACTTCTCTGAGTCTTTCCTCATCAGAGGAGACTGTGCGGTTTGCTGTATTTAAAAAGACAGCGCAGTGCCTGGTGCGTATCAGGTACTTGAACAGGTTAATGTACCTTCTTTTCTAGTTGCACTGTCATATTTATACCTGTTTGGCAACATCCTGGTATTTTTCTTTTGGCAAATTCTGATCTTAGAGGAGTGCTCAGAAACGAAGGGATTTATCTAGCCACATAGGTAACTTGCCAGATTTCACCTATATTTGACACCTCTACTTCTCTCAAGTCTACAACTTCCCATCATGAAGCTGGCTTTCCTGTGCCCTTACTTCCACTTTTCGTCTTGAGCCGTACAGTTTTAGCAGAACAGGATCCTTAAGTCGCATTTGTGATAAAAGAGACAGCAGCTTACACGAAAGTGGCTTTTTCTCTGCATGTTGAGTCTGCCTGACTGATAACAGATCAGAAACAGCAAGTGGCCTTTGAAATGGAAACACTGACTGTAGTGGGGAAAATGAAAGGATCTTACGTTTTTTGATCAAAGCATGATATCTTCTGCTTTGGAAAAGGGGGTTACTCTGCCGCCAAGGCCTCTGATACTGCGTTACCTACTTACCCTAAGGAAGAAGATTCAATTTCATAGCTATTACACTGCTACATAGTTTTAAAATATATTTATAGATAGACATTTCCTCAGTCATTTTGCTTCCTTTTCTGACTCCTGTCCTCCAGTCTGGCCTCCAGGCAAATGGTCCTGTGATTCTTAATTCAAACAGCATTTAAACAATTCTCTGGAACCTTAATCCTTAATGAACATACACTACTAAAAAGAAGATACACTTTATTTTTTTTAAGATGTATTTATTTATTTGAGAGAGAGAGAGAGGGGGAGAGAAAGAGAGAGAGAGAGAGAGAGGTGGTATCAGGAGAGAGGGGAACTCCTAGGGTCTGTGTCTGGGTGTGAGGAAGAGGAGAGGCTGGTTCTGGCAGTCTCATCGCGGGAACAGTGAAATATAGAGGTAGGCATACTGTTTGATAGTGTCTTTGGCTCATCTGTAGGTATGGAAGAAGCCAGAAACATGCCAATTTGCCTGTATAATTACAAAAACCAAGTAAGCGGTTGGTGGGTTTTCTACCTTCCTTGGCTTTTTGACATTTAGTTAACATCCTCACTTTACACTTGCACAGTATTCCCTCTCTCTTCTTGTCATATCATGGGTGAAAGAGCCTCCAGGCATTCTGGGACCTCTGTAGTTTAGGATCTGAAAAAACCAGAGAAAGACTAACCTATTAGGTTGGGCTGAGTTTGTAGGAACCACTTGCATGCAGAATCTACTGAGGAAGGTTGCCTGCACTTGAAAAATCAAAGGACATGGTGTGGGAAAAAGACCTGCTTTAGCTAGGCATTTGACAAATACCTAGGGGTGAATTTGTAGATCAGGCCATGGACTGAGTCTTGGGGGGAACTAGTAACAGAGGCAAAAAAGAAATGCCAGTGAGGTAGAATGAAATTGAAGAGAGAGAATGTCCTAGAGCCAAGGGAAGAAAGTGTTTGAATGAGGAAAGCCTGACCAGCTGGATAAAAGGAGGGTAGATAGATCAATGTGGATCTTGACAAAAGCAGTGTTAGTAGAGCAATCAAGGCAGAAGCATGGCTACCATTGAGTTGAAAAGAGAATAGAAGAATCAGACACAATGAGTATGGATAACTCTTCTAAGCAGTTTAATTGTAAAGAGCAGGAGAGAAATAGAGCAGTGGCTAGAAGCGTGAGTAAAGAGAAAGTTTTGAAAAAATGAGAGTGTTTTGGAATGCTAATGGGAAAAATCCAGGAGACAGAGAAAAACTGATAATGTGGATAGAGAGAAGAAATTGTGCTTGATTAGTGAGAGGAGATAGGATCTACTGTGCATGTGGTGGGATGAACCTTCCCTGGGAGCACCAGGAATTCCTGTCTGTCACAATGTGAGAGAATGTAGAACATGAAAGTGCAGATGCAAGAAGGCAAGCAGATGTGGTGGTGGTGGTGGTGGTGGTGGGGCGGCCTATAGAAATTCTCTTCTGGGGCACATGAGTGGCTTAGTAGGTTAAGCATCTGCCTTTGGTTCTAAGTCATGATCCCTGGGTCCTGGGATCAAGCCCTGCATTGAATTCTTTGCTCAGTGGGGAGCCTGCTTCTCCCTCTTGCTCTCGCTTCCCCTGCTTATGTTTTCTTGCTTTCTCTCATTCTGTCAAGTAAATAAATAAAATCTTTAAAAAGGGGGGATTCTCTTCTGACTGCTTCTGTTTTTCAATGAAATGGGAAGCAATGTTATTGAGAGTGAAGATGAGGGCAACAGTGCTGGGGCTTTGAAGAGTGATAATAAAGTGTGAAAGTTTCACAGGACGGTGGGAGAGAGAAGAGACAGGAGACATACAATATAATTTACGGGGAGCATTGAGAGACCAGGTATTTCTTGTGAGATTAGTTAGCATGAGTACAGAGAGCTGGATTTAAACAGTATTGCAGTTTTCCTCACCCCCTGCCACAAGCCCAAGGTGAGAGGGACCAGAGAGCTAAGGTGATGAGTTCAAGGGAGTGATTAAGATGATAGACCATGACTCTTGGACTGGTTAAGGAGTGACATTATGAGGTAGATGGTGTGCTGATGGGATCAAAGCACTGTTTGAACTGGACTAAAAGTGAGCTTTGGAAAGATAGACTAAAGGTGAGCAGAGTGGGATACATGGAGCTGAGATCACAGTGGGGAGAAGTTGTTGCTAATAACAAGATCTAGGATATGAAGTGAGTGGTCAGTGTAAGGTGGGTGAAAAGAGCATTGGAGGAAAAGAGGTCAAGGAACCGAGAGATGAGGTTATTGAAAAGATCACACATATATGGCAGTCCTGAAGAACTAGAACAGTGGGCTGCGAAAAAAAAAGCTACAATCTTCAAGGAGTGGGTAGGAGTAACTTGGAGGCGGTAGGTGACTATGACATGGAGAGGAAGTGAACGCTGTTGTGCGAGGAGACCCAAAGCTGGGAGTTTTCAAGAGGAAGGCGGGAGAATGGGCTGGAAGTGGCAATGAGGAGCATGACAGACACCTACTTCAGTTTCCGGCTGGTGGTATGTGTGTCACCACCTAAGAATCCTACGGTTAGAGCCTTCAATTGCACAATAAGGTGAAGCAAATGTTGAGAAGGAGACTGGGGTTTCAGGGGATTTTGCTATGGATAAATCATGCATTCCAGAGGGTCTCACAGAGGTGTTGTCAGGAGTTGGGAGTGATGGAAAGTAGTGTCAGAAAATGGGGTTTGTCGGTCTATATGGGCACTAGAGTCTTCGGGATGAAAGAATAAAGGCATAATAAAATTAACATTGCTAGTTACAGTGAAAATTTTTTAACAACCTTAGATCCAATCGCCAACTGGTTTCATACTCATCCTGGCTCCTCCAAATGAGTAAGCAGCTGTTTACATCTTTTCTCTCTCCTAGGAAACTATAGATCTGGCCAAGCAAGGGGCTAGAGCCACAGCTCCACCAGATCAGGGTTGGCAATTGCTTTCAGGTGCTCTGCCCTTGAGGGCAGTGAACTTGATTGGGGGAGGAGAGGGATAACCAACCACCTTTTCTGGAGGTTTCAGCTGCTCTCCATGTGGCCTCATCCTCAAGAACAGACTTAGAACTGGGAAGTGCTTCCCAGGGTTTTGTCCATGGGCATGTGGGCATCGGTAGCACCAACATACCTGCGGACTTGTTAGAAATGCAAATATTTGACCTTATCCCAGAAATACCAAATTAGGAAATCTGCTGGAGGAGGGGAGTCAGAGCAATGTGGTGTTAACAAAGCCTTCAGGTGATTTTGATGTACACTGAAGTTTGAGAACCACTGTCCTATAGGAAGGCCAGACTGTTCCTGGGTCGTCCTTTCTCTGGCCTTTTGGGGTATCATCTTGAGGTAATCACTCCTGTATCCCACTGACTCACTTGGCCCTGATCACCCCATTCCTATTCCCTGGCTCTGTTCCCTCCTCTGAAGGAAGTAGTGCTCTCACTCTCCACAGTAAAGCAAGAATACCCTTACCTGTCTCATGCCTTCATCAGCAGGGTCAGTTCAGTTCCCCTGGACCCTGTATATTCCTGGCAAGATTCCTCCCTCAAAATTCTCAGCCTCAAACTGTGTTACTGAGTCTGGTTAGTGAAACCGATTAGTGAGTCTTGTTAATGGCAGGTTACAGCCTGGTGGTCATTTGGATATCTGGTATTCACACTGGTCATACTGCCGAGCAGGACACATCCAGAGGAGCAGCTCTAGGCAATCGGATTGGATCTAAGGTTGTTAATACTCCTCCACTCTCAGTTGGGATTAGTTCAGGTGGTTGGCAGAAAAGTGAGCAAGAGAAGAAAAAGAAAAGTCAGCAAGTTGCTGAGAAGGGTCAGAGCAGCTTGACCATCTTCACGTCTCCAGCCTACTGTCTTGCTAGGTCTCACCTACCCCTGCTCCTAACAATGGCTACTTTCACCGTTTTCCTGGTTCCTCTTCTCAACCTTATATTCCTTCTCCCCCCTCATAGCTTCAAACATTTGCTCTCTCTAGACTTGCCTCTCTTACCCCCTCCTCTACCTAGGCACACATTCAACCCTCCCACCCAAAACAACCAGGTTCCTTGTGAACCTCTCAAGCTAGTGCTTTCATTTGCATCTTCCTGTTTCCATCAAAATTGTCCCATGGGGGAAGGCTTACTTTTTCTTTTCTTTTTTTTTCATGACAGCAAAGAATTTGACTATTTTCGTCTAAATCTATTTCGGGAGACAAGTCCAATTCCTCTAGCAGTGAGGGTGCCAAATGATGGCTTAGGATGGCTTTAGCTTTTTTGTTAATTTCCATCAGTCTCCTAAAGTTGCCCATTTAAAAATACAGTCAAGTACATAGTTTGCTATGTAATTAGGTTTGAAGACATTCTTTTTTAAAAAGATTTTTTATTTGAGAGAGAGAGAGAGAGTGCAAGAGAGCACAAAAAGGGGAGAGTAAGAAACAGACTCCCTTCTGAGCAGGGAGCTGGACTTGGGGCTCGATTGAATACTGGAATTCAATACTCTTTTTAACCCTGGGATCATGACCTGATCGGAAGGTTGACGCTTTCCTGACTGAGCCACCCAGGTGCCCTGAAGACATACTCTTTCGTCCCAACTAATAACTAGATTGCATCCCTAAGTTCTTTTAGAAATTTGGGAGCTGCTACTGACCTGTGTGTGGTTAGGGATGTCCCCTCAGGTCTATATGGAGGCTGAGACTTTCTAGTCTCTATATTTTAGGTGCTCACTGCACATCCCAGGGACTGAGGCTTAGCAGCACAATTAATGGGGCCACTGGAAACATCTGCTGATTTCTGCATCTCCTACAGCAAGGGTTTCCTAAGCTTTCCTAATAAGAATGACCTGGATGCTTATTAAAAAACAAACGGGTTTTATGCCTCTTCTATAATTTTGGTTCAGTAAGTCTGGGGGTGGGGCTCAGGAATTATACTTTTAACAAACATCCTAAGTGGGATTTTGAGAATATCCTATAGCATTTAGGAGAGTGTCTAGTAAAACAACTGTACTCAATAAATATTTGCTGAGTGGAATTTAACTTGCTTATTTCCTTTTTGTTATTTTGCTTTATGGTGACTTGTGCTTTTATATTTTCAGTGAACTCTATTTGTCTGTTTTAAAGATTTTATTTTTTTATTTGACAGAGAAAGCACACAAGCAGAGGGAGTGAGAGAGGGAGAAGCAGGCTTCCAGCTGAGTAGGGAGCCTGACTCCGGGCTTGATCCCCAGACTCTAGGATCATGACTTGAGCTGAAGGCAGATGCTTAACTGACTGAGCCACCCACGTGCCCCTGTTTTAAAGGGTCATACCACTATGACTCTTTTAAGCATGCTAGCCCTGAAAACTGTATCAACTTGAGCATTGAATACTGGAATTCAATACTCTTTTTAAAACGATTTTATTTATTCATGAGAGACACAGAGAGAGAGGCAGAGACCTAGGCAGAGGGAGAAGCAGGCTCCCTATGAGGAGCCTGGTACAGGACTTGATCCCAGGACCCCAGGATCATGCCCTGAGCCGAAGGCAGACACACTCAACCACTGAGCCACCCAGGTGCCCCTCAATACTCATTTTTAGTGATAGAATTCACCTGTTGGTTGCTATATGGGTTATACTCAAAGTCTTTACCAACATTTGTAAGAGCTCTTATTGCTTAACCTTCCTGGGGAAACTGTGTTTCATTGATGTAAATGGAATATTTCATCATTTGCTGATTATGAACTGTGTTTGCAATTTACCCTGGGAGCATGTGCTTTATTAAAATCATGATATTAGATTTAACTTCCTAAATCATTTTATGAAACTAATGTAACAGTAATACCAAAACCTAATAAAGTATTAAAACTCAAACACCATGGGCTAATTTCTCCTATAAACAAGATGTAGAATTTTTAAATAAAATAGTAGCAAATCAAATACAGCATTATATTAAAATAACAATATATCACTAGTCAATAATTTCCAGAAATTCAGAGATTACTTGATATGAGAAAGTATATCAATGGAATTAATCATATTAGTAGTTGGAAGAAGAAAAACAATCAGATGCTGAAAAGGACTTGATAAAACTCAACGTTCATTTTTTTTAAAGACTTTTTATCAAATTTGGGATAGAACGCTGTGTATATATTCACATCTCAGAATGCTTATTTTAAACTATTGGCTTGTATGATATTTAATGGCTACCACATGAGGCATTGCTGTCAAAGTCAGAGTAAAAAGAAGGATCCTGAGTGGCTCCATGGTTGATCGTCTGCCTTTGGCTCAGGGTGTGATCCCAGGGACCTGGGATTGAGTCTTGCATCAGGCCCCCTGCAGGGAGCCTGCTTCTCCCTTTGCCTGTATCTCTGCCTCTTTCTCTGTGTCTCTCATGAATGAGTAATTAAAAAAAAAAAAAAAGGATCCTCACTAACACTTCTTTTAACATTCTTCTAGAATATTTAGCCAATGCTGTTAGATTTGAAAAAGAAATAAGAAGCATAGGTCAGATTATTCTTTGACAATGATTTGATTACTAACCCCAAAGAATCAACCAACAATTTTTTAAAAATCAAGAGAATCATAAAAATATCAATAGTTTTCCCACAAATTGATAATAACCAGATAAAAAAATGTAATGACTCTAATTACAATATTAAAATCTATAAAATAGTTAATTAAAAATATAATAAGAGGGGCACCTAGGTGGCTTATTTGGTTAAGTGTCTGCCTTCAGCTCAGGTCATGATCTCAGCAGGGGTCAGCAGAGTCTGCTTGTGCCTTTCCCTCTGCCCTCCCCCCTGCTCATGTTCTCTCTTTTTGTCTCTCAAATAAATAAAATTAAAAAAAAAAAAAAAGGAATGTGTAAAACTCATGTAAACTTTGTTAAAGGAAAAAATCAAGTTGGAATATGGGCAAGTATGAGTTTTGATCAAAAGACTCAGTATTGGACAGCCCGGGTGGCTCAGAGGTTTAGCGTCTGCTTTTGGCCCGAGGCATGATCCTGGGGACCTGGGATGGAGTCCCACGTTGGGCTCCCTGCATGGAGCCTGCTTCTCCCTCTGCCTCTGTCTCTACCTCTCTCTCTCTCTCTGTCTCTCATAAATAAATAAAAATATTTTAAAAAGGCTCAGTATTAGGATGTCAGCTCCAGATGAATTTACAATTTTGATATAATCTTCTTGAAATATTATTGGGCTCCAGGGGGGAATAGAACTAACAGATTCATTAAAAAGTTCATGTGGAAAAAATAAATAGACCCAAGTATTCAAGAAAATTTTGAGAAATAATGAGAGTGGATATGATTGTGAGTGTGTGTGTGTGAAGTTAAGTGTAGATATGAAAGTACATTTTGAGTTCTAATACTTAAAATAGCAAGTTGCTGGTGAAGCCTACATGACCAGATGACTGGAATAGAACAGAAAGATTAGGACAGTCTCAAATCAGGTGAATAATACAACATAATAGTGACATTTCAAATCTGTTGGGCAAAATGATTAGCAAATGGTGCTCTGTGAGATCTTGCTGGCTGGTGAAGAAAATCCCTTCCTCGTCTCTCCCCACCTCTGGCAAATAACACAGCTCCACTTTTATTTGTGATACATGCAATGGCTTCTCATATAAGAGTTTATTTGGGAAAAGCTTTCCACTATCTTAAATTGGAGTTCTAAAAACTGCAGAAATGGAAGATATTTGATCAAATGGCCAGTTATATGAAAAGGAATGAAGTTAAGATTTTATAATGCTATCATATACTCCAAATGGGTTATGAACTAAATGTAAAAAATGAACTCATTAAAGAACTTAAAGAAGAGAATGTAGGTAAGCATTTATATACTCTTTGGGGTAGAAAAAGCACCTGAGCACATAAAGTAAAAAATTATAAAAAGAAAATATTTATAGATTTAACTATCTAAAAAAGGAGAAAATCTGCATGTCAAAAAGCACCAGAAAGATAATTAAAAGTGATAAAGTGACTAAATGCATCTGTAATTATTTCAAAAGGCTTAATAATATAGATGTTCTTATAATAAAAAAATTTGAGGGATCCCTGGGTGGCGCAGCGGTTTGGCGCCTGCCTTTGGCCCAGGGCGCGATCCTGGAGACCTGGGATCGAATCCCACGTCGGGCTCCCGGTGCATGGAGCCTGCTTCTCCCTCTGCCTTTGTCTCTGCCTCTCTCTCTCTCTCTGTCTCTCTGTGTGACTATCATAAATAAATAAAAAATTAAAAAAAAAATAAAAAAAATAAAAAATAAAAAAATTTGAACATTCCAGTATAAAAATAGATAAGCAGTTTGCAAGACAAAAAATTCATTATGGTCAGCAAGTATGAAGAAATATAATGACTAGTAGTTGGAAAAGTGAAAATAAAACGGATACCGTTTCTTCTCTTTATCAATCTGGCAATAATTAGAAGTAATAAGGCCACCGTTATCAGTGGCACTGGGACACAAACTCTTATTTGTGTTAAAGAGGAAGAAGACAAGTGTAAGTTGAAAGTAATTTGGCAACATGTAGCAAAAGGTTTAAATTTGTATATCCTTTAATGCAATGTTGTTATTTTCAAGAATATAATTAAGGAATTGATATAAGTAAAAGGAAATTTATTAAAATGTTGTGCACAGTAAGGAAACGATGGAAACTGTGTATCTAAAAATGGGAGATTAGTAAAATAGATTCTTAATAAACAAGAAATGAAATAAATTTATAATACTAATATATATTAGTAATATATTACTACAAATATAATACTAATAAGTATATTAGTACAATATATTTTTATAATGAAATACCCTGTGATCAATAAAAACAATACTATAAAAGAATATTCAGGGGCACTTGGGTGGCTCAGGGGGTTAAGTGTCTACCTTTGGCTCAGGTCATGATCTCAGGGTCCTGGGATAAAGCCCCGTTTTGGGCCCTTGCTCAGCAGAGAGCCTGCTTCTCCCTCTCCCTCTACCCGCCACTCTGCCTACTTGTGCTGTCAAATAAATAAAAAAAAATCTTTAAGAAAAAGAATATTCAATGACATAAATTTTTACAACTTATGTTCAAGAAAAAAAACAATTTGTAAAAGTATTAAGTATACTACAATTCCTAAATTAAAAAAAATGCATATATATGCCTAGAAAAAAAGACTGGAATGTATACTCAGATGTTTATTTTGTCTAATTTTGAATATTAGGTTTTTGGGTGTTTCTTTTTCATTCCTCTTAGTATCTCTCTATGTTTTCCAAAATTTCAACCATAAACAAAGCATTTGTTTATTCATAGTTCTATTCATAAAAAAACAAGGAGTTTTGGAAATTACTTAGATTTGTCAAATTTTAGCTTTTAATTAATCCCATGGAGATTTTGGATTGAAATTCAGTCTCCAGGCTTCTTTACTTCACCATGCCCTATTTTTACCATCTACATTTTCTTCATAAAGGGTCAATGGTATTTTAATTTGCTGAGACAAATTGGAGCAAATCATTTACGTCTGTGTTTATAATTTTGCATTGTTGTGTGCTTTTCGGGGGAGAAAAGGTTTACATCATCTTTATTAGCTCCATGATTATTTTGTGTAGTAATTCTGCTATGAGAGCAGAAAACTTGGAAATATAATTAAGAAATTCTCAAGCACAGCAGGAGATTTTGCTGGAAAAGAAAATGTTGAATATGAAACTCAACGATCATGAGAAACTAGGACTTGTAAGTGGCTTGCAAACCCTGACACAGGAGGAGAGGAAGAAAGCATCACATCACTTCAAATCTGTGGTGATTTTAGTAAAAGATATTTTTCTTATTACTTGATGTAGCCATTGCCTTGCTTATTTCCATATTATTTTTACCTTGGAGAATTGCATTTTTCTCAACTTATTTTGCAAGGTCTACCTGTTGCTCTATCTCCAGGTATCTACGAGGCATGATTAAATAATCCTTTGCAGTTGCATAGGGACTAGAGTTAGGGCCCAGGCCTCAGCACTGGCTGTGCACAATTGAGAGGTTGTGGAGCTTATGCATACCCAGAAAATTATTAGGATTTAATCTTTTTTTTTTTTTTTAAGATTTATTTATATATTCATGAGAGACACATAGAGGCAGAGACACAGGCAGATGGAGAAGCAGGCTCCATGCTGGGGAACCCGATCTGGATACCAGGATCACGCCCTTAGCTGAAGGCAGACGCTCAACTGCCGAGCCACTCAGGTGTCCCTATTAGAACTTAATCTTGCCCTAAATCCCAGCCATTGACAAATCATTTTTGTTGATATGTGAACCTTGTTCTCCATGCTCCCTGTGGTTAGCTGGAATATTTTCACAAGGCAAATGGACCACAGAGGTCCATGTTATTGTCACTCTTTGACTTCCCAAGTCACTGAGAAGTGATATTGCCTGTAGGCTCCTTGTGAATCCATGCCAGCCACGTCAAAATCATTCTATTCTTATGAGATGTAGTATAGACCTGCTGATCATCAGTATTAGCGCTCACCCCTAGCTGAGACAATTCCTGTCTTGTTCCCTCTGACTCAGGGAGCATTGCTTTCCCCACCAACCTATGTCTAGAGCTGATTCTGCCTGAGTCATAACCCCCTTTTCTCCCCTGGGATATGAAACAACTGGTAAAGTTTAGAGAGAACTTCTTCTTTAAAATAAATTATGTGATATTTTACTATGTGTAATAGAGGTTAAATAAATCTAAGTTGCCTTTACTTATTTGGAACTGGGGTCAGATTGACCTTATAATCTTTGGAACAAGTTCAAGTGTCACTATTTTAGCTCCTTTGGAGAACATTAGGGGAAATAGGTCATTTATGGACAATTCTATGTCATAAAACAAAAAATATGATAGTTAGATAACTGTTTTAGATTAAGTCTGCACATTTCAATGAACAAATAAATAATGTCAGAGATGTATTTATTACACAAATCTATCCTCATATTTTATTTAGTTAGAGTCATTTATAACCCTAAGAAAAAAAATTGCTAGCTTGAAACATTCATAAAAGAGCAAACAAATACCCTTGGGCAGAGAGTCTACCCACATAAATTGATTTCTAAATAAAGATTCAATTTAGATTTAAAAGTCTTGTATGCACCCAGAGGTATCTATTACATCTGTAATTTCCTTGTGGGGTTCTAGTGCCTGATTGTGCTGTCATCAACTTCTTATTAGTTGTTTTCACATGGAAGAAGGAAAGCTTCCAATTAGCACAATTTTTTAATGAACATGTGTTGGAAATCATTGCCAACATATATCACCTCTCTTACACTGATCTAGTCTTCTCTTTATCAACCTCTCTGCTTCTACTATTTGGATCACCTACTTAGCTTTGGGTTATGATACTCCTGAGATAAAATTTTAAAACTGGAAAATCTTTTTTTCTTATTTATTGGGAAATATTGTGGTAACTTCAGATATTGGTTATGTTAAAATTTAACAATATGCAGGTATTATCAAACATTTTCAGTTTCATAGTTAACCCTGCATACCACTGAAAGAGCAAGTGATGTTGGGAGTGTGCTCAGAAAAAGTGTCCGGCAAGAGCACTGCAAGTTTTAGCGTCTCTTCTCTTGGCTTGTCCTCTTGCAGAGAGCCACTGAGATTGCAATGCACAGCATTGGCCTTTGTGTAGCAGAAGTTCACTCATATGGGGCATATTTTTCTTCCTCACCCCTCTAAATTAATCAGGAATAGCAATGATATCCTCGTGGAATATCCATGCCATCTTTCCCCTTTTGATATCAGCCCTGGAATAGGCAATATGTTTTTCTTACTTATAATTGTGCGTTTCCAATTTATTAACATAACCCAGAAGTGCAGCTGTCCCTTTGTTTGCTTGGCTGAGTCTGAGTCCCACACAATTTTTTGACTCAATATGGCCTCTTTGCTGACTTCCATGAGAAACTGAATCACACCAAGCATATCCTGTGTTTTGTAATTTGTGGAAGATGGGCAGGATTTCTTGCAGAAGTTATATTACAGGGCATTTCATTTGAGAAATTGTCATCACACTTTCTTCTCCTGAGTCGTTCTCTGACTGCCTCATTGCCCACCAGGGGTCCCTTTTTGCCCTTTACCCATCTCAGCTATTCCCTTTGCCATACCTCATTCTATTCACATATTTGTCACTCAGTAGATAGTGACAATGAACTTGAAGTCTGGGGTGTTTTCTTTGGATTTGTCTGTCTATGCCTGGAAAAGTAACTAGTACATTGTGGTTAGCTCTCAATAAATATTTGCAGAATAAATGAACAAAAGGAACCATTAATTATGAAGATTTATTCTTTTTCCTTTGCAAGGGAGTAGGAATTTTATTCTTAGGCTTTATTTCCTTGTTTATACCTATTATTACCAGTGTTTATGCTAATGAGGTGAAATGGAAAAGTGAAGCAGTTAAGAAATTTAAACAGCAAATCTATCACTTAATTTTGAGGATGAGAATTCATTCATTCATTCATCCATCTGGTCAGTCAATAATTTTTGATAGCTACTATGTGCTGACAAAAACTCTATCCTTGACTAAGGACTAGGCCTCAATCTTGGTCCCCATTTCTGTCTTTGGTGTACACAGCCCAAACTTAGCCGAGAATCCTGCTAAGTCAACACTTATTCCCTTGATACCTGATCACCCTGGCCTGCCCACAGCAAGGATCCTGTTAGGTCAGTTTAGCAAGAATCCACCCCTCCCATCCTTGACATCTCCTCTTAGTAATTTTTCTACCGTTCTTCACCTTTAACAGGCTCTTTGGCCATAAATCCCCAGCTGCCTTTGCTATATTCAGAGTTAAGCTCCATCTATCTTCCCTATTGTATTACTCCTATTGTAATAGTCTTTTTAAAAAAATTTATTACATGGGAGACACCCCATATAGAACTTGAACTCTTAACCCTGAGATCAAGAGTCACATGCTCTACTGACTGCACCAGACAGGTGCCCCATAATGGTCTTGAATAAAAAGGCTTCCTTACCATTTTAACAAGCGTCAAATTAGTTTTTTCTTTACAGTGTCAGGCATAAAACAGGTAAGTTAGTAGCTATCATGGAGTTCAACTTTTACTTGGTATAGAGAGAAAAGAAGCCAAAAAACTTCACAATTCCACCCAGAAGAACACAAAGACAAACGCGAAAAAATAAATATGTTAAGACTCCCTCATAGGTATAGAGAGGACTTCTTTAGATTGGATGACCAGAGAGGGCCATCCCAGGAAGAAGACTGTGAAGATGGGAGCTGAAAGGCCAAGCATCACTCCGAGATGTGATGTGGGGAAGGACAGTGCAGGTGGAGAACAAGGCGAAACCTGGAGGAGAGAATTGTAGGAACATGCTGGGACATAGTAGAGGGGAGGAGTCTGGCACAAGGGTGAGGCCAAGAAGTGAACCAAAACCAGGTAGTGATGGGTGTTGTAAGCATGTTGCTTCGGTTTTTCACATTTCATTGCTGTTGTTGGCAGATCTAAGAAGTTGTCAAACAACTTCCTCTTTTTAAACTCTGACTGAAGCTTCCCCTCTCCCTGGATTTGTTATTTTGCATAAGATGACTGAAAAGTAAGGACTGGCTGTTGCTCAGGGATATTACCATTTTATGTTTCCTTTAATGCTCTAAGGTAAAGGAAAAAAGTTCCTAGATAATAGCTGGTATGCAGTTTGTACTTGGTTGCTTTTAATTATTTCTTATACCATTGGCTCCTCTCTGGGACTCTTTCCCTCCTGGAGGGTTTTTCATCATATAAAAGATAGGTCTGCTTAATTGTTTTCTTTTTGCTTGGGTAGTCTTTACTGATATGAGAAAATGTTGAATGTTTTAAGTCATCTCAAATTTACCAACCTGGTTCTATTAAAAATTTAGTTTATAAGTCCCTTTTCTCCTATTATTAAGTATTCCTAATTATGGTTCCAAAAGATTATTTTTTCACTGTGTTCTTTTTCAAAGAGTCTACATATTTCAGTTTGTGACCCTATCATCATTTGACACTTAATACTACTTCAAAAAAACTTTCAGAATCTTTGTGCTAGGCATTTTATTTGAAGAGCTATACTGTAATTTTCTATCATACTATGTTTTTGCAAAACATTGTGATTCTGATAGTTATATTCTATCTGGATCATAGGATAGCTATGTTTTTATTTAACTTTGTAAGAAACTGCCAAACATCTTTCCAAAGTAGGACCATATATTCCTTCCATCAGCAATGCCTGAATGTTCTAGTAACTTCACACGTTTTTTCAAGGACTGGTTATAAAGCTGCCTGGGCATCCTGCTTTGGGTAAAGCTCTTTCTACATTGTGTCAATATGTTGAACCCCTAAGACTTTACACGGTCCTAAGTTCTTTTCTGAAAAAAAAAAAAAAAAAAAAAAAGATAATTCTTTGTTTCTACTCTTTTAAATAATATAGTCAGAGAAAGTAAGAATGAACTTCTATCTAATTTTGCATGAAGTGCTAGAAGAGAGGCAGGAGAAATATTATTTCTCTGTGCCTCAGCAATGACCCCTTCCAGATAGAAGGGGAGAATCAAATTCATGTTTGGTTTACTGTGGGGTTTTTTTTTTTTTTCCTCTGGCATTCTGTCATGCATAAGAATGAGGTTAGAAGAAGGTTAGAAGTAATTATATTGAGAACTACAATAAATGCCAAGCTTTAGTCATCATTGTATTTAGGGCTGGAAATACTCTGGGAGGTTGATTTAAATCACCTGCTTTTACAGATGCTGAAACTAAAACTCAGAGAAGAAAGTAGCTTGTCAAGGTCATTCTTCTGGTTAGCCAACCCAGCCAAAGTGAGAACTTAAAACCTGACATGTCCGTTTAGTGCTAGTTTTGCTTTGCTTAAGAATACCCATTATCACTTCCTTGAATAAGGCTGGCTGTTTTCTGTGTATTTCTTTGTGAAAAATGTGTTTTTGTTCAGAATTACAGGTGGAGAAATATACACTGGTCAAATATATTCTTTAAAATTGTTGTGAAATAAAAAGGCACTTGTAAAGCAGTTTCATGAAGTAATTGAGTCTGAAATATTTTGAGTTCTTTCTATCTTCAAACTATATGATGTTATTATGCAGTTGCCATGGGAAAGCATGTTAGCTGCCAAAAACCTAAAACAGATCTTGGAGGTTAAGCAGGTGAGTTTAAGGCACAGAATACAATTCTTGTAGAAGAAAATATAGTATTCATTTGAAACAGTACCTCTGTGCTAAGAAACTTCTAGTTATGTTCTTTCTGTGTGGCTGGGAGATTTAAACACCCTTATTAGTTTATTCAGATGAAAGAATGGCAGCAGCTTTTGTTGGAGCCCGAAAAGTGATTCTTCCAGGAAGACTTCAAAAGCAGTCCTTCAGGCTAGAACTTCTCATACACTGTTTACTTTCATATCAAGAAAGCCATTTGTGGTCTCCAAATAAACAAGTGCCATTTGATTTTATCATACTGTTGACAGTGTGGCTCGAATGTACCGTAACTACAGAATCAGGCAGTGGATTTTGAGTGTTTTTTTTTTCCCCCAAGAGCTCTTGGGCTTTGAAATAAAACCAATAAATCCCTTGATGCTCCAAATAGTTTTCAAATCTTATTTAGAGTATTTCTAGAAGTCAAACAATGAACCATTGTCCTATGTAGATGAAGTCTTATATAATCTTATTTATATTCAATTTTCTGTTCAACTTTGATTCCATTCAACTATCTATCTGGATCTTGGGCCCTTTCTAAGCCTTTATTGAGAGAAACTAGTTTTTCTCTATAGGAAAATCCTACAGTTGCATCAGGGCAGAGTGCGTTTGCTCTAGAGGAATGATGCATTAGCCTTCCTAATGGTGTGTATATTCTTCTCTGAGGCCAAAAAATAGGAATTTTATTTTATTTATTTTTATTTTTATTTTTTGTTAAGATTTTAATTTATTCATTTGTGAGACACACACACACACACACACACACACAGAGAAAGGCAGAGACACAGGCAGAGGGAGAAGCAGTCTCCATCAGGGAGCCTGACATGGGACTCGATCCTGGTTCTCCAGGATCATGCCCTGGGCTGAAGGTGATGCTAAACTGCTGAGCCACCCGGGCTGCCCAAAATAGGAATTTTATACATGCTTAATGGATAAATAAGTTAAATTGAATTTTATCTTGCATGAATACATATGAAACCACACATTAATAAATAAGTGTTAAGACTATCATAAATCTGGATCATGTTTTCCCCAAGTCAATCTAGATCAGGGGTGAATAAACTTTTCTCTAAAGGACTCTCTGGCTCTGGCCATACAGTCTCTGCCATAAGCACTCATCTCTGATGTTGTTGTACAATAGCAGCCATAGACAAGATGTAAACAATTGGATGTGGCTGAGTTCCAATGAAACTTTATTTACAAAAACAGGCAAGAGACCCATAGGCTGTCATTTGCTAACCCACGACCTAGCTGTACAACATTGTGCATATGAAAGCAGATGAGCGATGAAGGATGCAAGCATCAAAAGTCCCTTTGGCTTTTATTTCAGTATTTTTCTGCCTTTGTTCATGGAGTCAAGGTATTTCCACTTCATAATCTCACTCAGAGACAGTGTTGTAAAAGGCTTTTCCATTTTTGTTAAGGAAAGCTTGGACATTTAGAGGTAATCTGCTTTTGTCTGTGCTATGTTCTTTAGAACTTAGCATACCACCTAGGATTAATAAATGCTAAATAATAATCATTTTTCATCTCACCACCATACCCTTTATGGTGTCTCCTTGGGCACCCCCAGAGGTGTTAACCTGTTGCTTTTACAATGTTCTATTACACATTGTCAGCAACACCTTGCTGATTAAATCACACTCGAGAGAGAGACTTAACTGCAAGGCTGTAAGTATTCCTGACAGGTTGTTCTTGCACAGGTTTGGTTTCTCTTGTATAAAGATTAAAAATCTTGTCACAGCCGGTAAAAAATGAAGTGCACAGGAAACCACCGGGCATCCACAACTCACACAAGGCACTTCCCTAAAACTCAGAATTCAGATGAGGGGGCTAGACTATATGAAGTAAGATGACTGGGAAGTGATGATCAAGTATTTCATAGCACTGAGTGGTGGGCGATGGCAAATCCTTTTGTGGGTGTTTGTGCCAGGGACAGTGTCTTCCAATAGAAGTGAAGCTTTCTTTCATGATTAATCAAAGAATTTCATGTTTATAACTTCATCTAGACCGATCCAAACTAGTAGTCCTATTTTTTGTGTGTGGTTGCTCAGAGATGAGATTTTTCACCATGAATCTAATTTTTCTTTTCCTCTCTCCTCAGTGCAATGGTTATAAAATTGTCATTTTGCTCTTCTTTTAGATTCTTTGCATAAGCTGGACTTGTGCCCAAAGCAGCAGGAGATGCTGTCCTATAAAGCCAGAACATTTTATAAGTACTGGCAGTGAGGGTTTATTACTTCATTTCCCAAACAGCACAGAGAGCCACTGCGGAGGTCTCGGGAGAAGAGCTGCGGGAATCTGGAAGTGTTGACTGTCCTGGTGCTGAGTCAGTCCCAGGCTGTGCTGCCTTCGTGGCTTCGGCTTCGTGCCTTGGGTGGTGATGAGCAGAGTAGGCAGTGGGGATTTTGGTGCTGCCAGTAGTGTTGAAGTAACTAGTTAGGCGATACAGCTGTCAATCAGGAAAGGCTGGAGGCTGGGACCAGTCATGAAGATGATGATTTGAATTCAGATAGATGATTTTGACAGTCTTTTTTTTTTTTTTTAGATTTTATTTATTTATTTGGGGTGGAGTAGGAGAGAGAGCACCAGCAGGGTGAGGAAAGGAGGAGGGGGAGGGAGAAGCAGACTCCCCGCTGAACAGGGACTTGATCCCTGGACACTGGGATCAGGACTTGAGCCAAATGCAGATGCCTAATGGACTGAACCACCCAGCTGCCCCTGATTTTGACAGTTTTAATAAACAATCAGTGTGGCTGGTAAAGTTTTTTAATTTCAAGATATTAAACGGTATGCCAATACTAGAAAAAAATTTATATGGGTTTGTGCTTTTGTCACGCAGAATCAGCCATTATTAAGAGTTTGTCATATTTGTTTCAAGTCCTTTTATAAATAAAAGGAGATAATACTAAAGATCAAAGTTGAAGTATTCTGTTTCTCATCCCTTGTTCCTTTTTCCCTTGCTCACCTATAAGGTCATCACTATAATTTGTGGGCGCATTTGTCAGGGTCCTGGTGAGAAACAGACATCACATTCAAGATGAATAATCTGTCATATGTTTGATGACGAAACCATCTATGCAGGTCTAGGCAGAATAATGTAGGGAAATCAAAATGGATATCAGGGTGCCAAAACCTGTAGGTCTAAAGAATGGGGAGGGGGGGGGACATTTATTCGATTCTGGAGGAGAGAATTGTGTTTCCACATTCCAATTCCACACAATCTTGATAGGTGTTTTGCCCTTTGGTTGAGGGACAAGACCTGCCTAAGGCAGCCCTGTAGGGATGGAGGAGCAAATGAACACCCTAATCTCATTTTCCTTCTGCCCTCTGATTGCTAGCCAGTGCCCTTATTAGTCACAGCCATCCAGGAGCAAGAGGCCCCAGTGGGGTCCATACAGACCAGTCTCTCATGGCAAGGAAAGAATTGGAATATGGACCCAGAAGGGCAAATATAAGACATCTAGCTCAGTATGTATCCTGAAACTATTATTTATACTTGTCCCTGTATATAACAATATAATGAATAGTATATAGTAAGGGTCAGCAAACTTTTTCTGTAAAAGATCAGATAGGAAGCATTTTAGGTTTTGTGGGCCTCATACAGCCTCTGTCATATATTCTTCTCAATTTTTACAAGGCTTTAAAAATGTAAAAATTATTCTCAGCTTATGGGTTATACAAAGACAGGTTACGAGCTTGATTTAGTCTGTGGGCTGCAGTTTGCTGACCTTTACTGTATATTAACAATTTCGTGTGTTTAAAAAATTTTGGCATCATTTATCTTACACTCTAATTCTTTCCTGACACTGTACAACAAATTATTATGGATTTAATGACCTACAAGAACACTCACTTATTATCACACAGTTCTGTAGATCAAAAATCCATGTGGGCTCACAAAGGATTACTGAGATAAGAGCGATCAATATCTTGGTTACTATGTTACAAGGCTTTGTCTTTAATGATAGAAATCTAGTAGAGATATTTTTGTCCATGGGACTTCCCAATGGTCTTCAGGTTATATTCAGTGGGCAACTATTTATTGAACCCAGCCATACGGCTGTATTTAGCCATTGTCATGAATGAGTGTGTTGTATGGATGTGAGGAAGAAGATCTCCTATTCAAATGGTACCACTAACTGACTTGGAACCAGTGTAATATGATCCTTGTCCTGGGTAGCTTATAGCTAGTGATAGAAAAAGCATTTTGTTGTTCTTTGACTATGACTGAAGCAGACAATAACAGAGAAGCAGGAAATGGGATGTCTTCTCTTTGGTGAGGATGACAGGGTGCCTACCAATCAGTGAGGATACACTGTCTGAAACTGGATTAAACGGAGAAGATTATTTTATTTTTAAAGATTTTATTTACTTATTCATGAGAGACACACACAGAGAGAGGTAGAGACGCAGGCAGAGGGAGAAGCAGACTCCTTGTGGGGAGCCCGATGTGGGACTCGATCCCAGGACCCTGGGATCACGCCCTGGGCTGAAGGCAGACGTTCAACCTCTGAGCCACCCAGGCATCCCAGAGAAGGCATTTTAATCTCATATAGCAAGAAGTTCAGAGGTAGGGTGGCTGCAGGATAGGGTAATTCGGCAGTTTGACTATGTTCTGTAGGAACCAAGAACTTTTATCCCTTCACTCTGCCACCCTCGGCATAGATTTTTCCTTAGGTTCCAGTAACATGCCTGGAGTAGTTCCAGGTATCAGGTTCAGGCAGAAAAGCTTTAGACGTAAGGGACCAACTGCCTCTCTTAGAAGGGAAGAAACTTTCTCCAGAACACCCCTTTCCCAGGGGCATTCTTTTCATATCTTTCTGGTCAGAGCTGGGTTGTGGGCCAACTTCTGAGCCAACCCCTGCCAAAGGGAATGATATCACCATTAGACCAAGAAGGTTTATTTCTGGAACTGGGGTCAGTTTCCTCGAGGCACAGGGTTGCTGGGTGTGTATCTGAACAAAATCAGAGCCTTGTTAGGAAAAACAGGATGGAGAGAAGCAAGACTTGAGGCCAATAATAGTTTCCACTGTATTCTGACAGTCCATGTCCTTTCAAATACGTTAAAAGGTATTCATAGCTGCATTAAATATAATTTCTCTATAACTATGTAAAAATAGAAGTGCAGTCATTTTTTTTTTTAATTTTTATTTATTTATGATAGTCACAGAGAGAGAGAGAGAGGCAGAGACACAGGCAGAGGGAGAAGCAGGCTCCATGCACCGGGAGCCTGACGTGGGATTCGATCCCGGGTCTCCAGGATCGCGCCCTGGGCCAAAGGCAGGCGCTAAACCACTGCGCCACCCAGGGATCCCTAGAAGTGCAGTCATATTGGTAATACAAACTTATGTTTTGAAGACATTGTGTTAACCAGTTTTTCACTTTGATTTTACAGGTTGCTTTCATATTTTGGAATAAATAAATCTTCTGTCAGGTTTCAAACATTTCAAAATCCCTTGTGAAGCTGGTAGACCCTGGGCTGCTTGAAAATGGGGCTATTTTCTAGCTGGAGGTAGGATAATGAAGATAATGAAGATAATGAACAAAATGGGATTTTGTTTTTTTTTTTTTCTTAAGATTTTATTTATTTATTCATAAGAGACACACAGAAAGAGAGAGGGAGAGAGAGGGATAGGCACAGAGACACAGGCAGAGGGAGAAGCAGGCTCCACGCAGAGAGCCCGACATGGGTCTCGATCCTGGGTCTCCAGGATCACGCCCTGGGCTGAAGACTACGCTAAACCACTGAGCCACCTGGGCTGCCAGGGATTTTGTCATTTATAGTTGAAATATAAATGGTCATCTAACCATGGTGTGATTTCAATTATACAGAGAAGGGCTGTTTTCTTATCCAGGGGACCAAGTCTTTTACTGCACAATTAATGATAAAGCTCAAAATACAAAAAATCCTTCAGGTAGTACTTCAAGCTTCACTGGAGCCATATTGGCAGCTTTTTAAAGTGAAAAGATGAGAATAAGAGCTATAGACACCAAAGAAGGAAGCAAGGGAGCCTAGGTAGGACACCCAAAACCAAATTCTTTTGGGCACCTATACTGTACTCACTAATCTCTTAGATATTTAGTAAGCACTGCTATGTAGCAATACCTGAAGGATACGATGAGAGACTTAAAAAGTATGTAATCCAAGTTCTTTTGTCTTAGGAGGCTGCCATCATGGAAGAGTAGGATGAAGGTTGAGGATGAATTTACAGTCATGGATTTAAAATATCAGGGTAGGGCAGCCCCGGTGGCTCAGCGGTTTAGCGCTGCCTACAGCTCAGGGCGTGACCTGGAGACCCGGGATGGAGTCCCACATCAGGCTCCCTGCATGGGGCCTGCTTCTCCCTCTGCCTGTGTCTCTGCCTCTCTTTTTCTCTCCTCTCTGTGTTTTCTCATGAATAAATAAAGTTAGCATACAATATTAAAAAAATAAAATAAAATAAAATATCAGGGTATGATCTGGACTATTTAATGTCCTAATTAGATTAAATTAAAACTTTTTAATACAGGCCTGTATTCAGCAAATAGTTCTTGTTTTCCGCTCTTAGGACTTATCATGTTGTATAATTGTTACCTTTAGACACACCTCTCTCTTCCTGACTAATCTATAAACTCTCTGAGGTCAGGGATTATGCTTTTTTTTTTTTTTTGATTATGCCTTTCTTATCTTTTATGTTCACTGTGCCTAAAATGGTGCCACGTGCAGAGATGTCATTAAACCTATGTTAAGCGCATATAAACTAATAGAGTATCTGGCTCTAACAAGCAAACAAACCAACCCAAGCAATGCAACAAAAAAAGAAACCTAACGCTTTTTATTGCCTCTCTGACAGATTCTTTGGGAAGCTGAACTGACAATAAAGACACTTGGCTTTCTTTTTAACTCTCTAGCCATTATAGTTTGAACCCTTTGGTTTTTCTTTTCAGAGCAGAGCTTTTGAGATCCATAAGGCGAGATCTGTTGTGAGTACACAGGATGGCCACATGTCACAAAGCCAAAGTGGAAGAACATCTCCTCACCCCAAGCTGTGAATGCTCCAGGTGGTTCCTCCCTGTTCTTTCCTCTGGGCTTTGTATGCAAAAATTGTTACAGCAGTTTGCTTCATGCTGAGCTAGAATCAATTTAAAGCAGATTTTACATATTTATTTAAAAATGGCCTGTAATGTATTTTAGAGTCAGTATTGATTCCACTTGTCTTTGTGATTACATCTCTGACTGGTGTTTTTGTTATGTTGCAATTGCACAGTAAAGTAATAGGCTTTGAGATTCTATCAGTGCTTACTCTTTTCATGTTGCAAATGCTTGATAATAATTCGATTGTATCTCTGCCTGATGTTTTAATACTCCTGTCTTTCAGATTGCTCTTACTGGGGAGATATTTACTCCAGAGAGTTGCTACACCCTAATAAAAATAAACAAAGCAGGAAAACATGTAGTTGCATATACTTCTTTGTGTGACACTTGTCTGGGCTGACACTGGCTCAGGCTGACTTTCACAGATACCATATGTTCCAGTTATCTATTGCTGCATAACAAACCACCCCCAAATTTAATGGCATAAAACAACAACTATTTCATTACACTCGTGGATTTTACAGGTCAGGGATTTAAACAGGGAAGAATGAAGTTTGCATGTCTCTACTCTGTGAGGTCTGGGGCTTCTGCTAGAAATATTCAAACATCCGGAAGTCACATTATTAGCTGGGGACTGGAACTATCTGGATGCTTCTTCAATCACAGGTCTGATTAATGGGCTAGGGTGAGTTGAAAATTGGGCTCTGCTGAGTCTGCCTCCTGGAATGCCTGCCATGTGGTGTGGGCTTCCTCAGAGCATGGCAGCCTTAGTGTTGCTGTGCTTCTTACATTCTGGGCTCCATGAGGGAGTGTTCCAGTCAACAAGATGAAAGCTGCATGACTTTTTCTAACCTAGCTCAGAAGTCATGCATTTTTACTTCTATGACATTATCTTGGCTACAAGTGAGCGACTAAGATTGGTTCACATTCAACCAGAGAGTAACTAGACCCCATTTCTTGATGAGAAGGCTAACAAAAAACTTGTTGTCTTTAAAATCTTTACAATAAGTGCTTTACCTTTTTTGTCAAGTCTGGTTTTCATCTTTTTAAAAAATCAAAAAAATTTTATTTATTTATTTGAGAGAAAGCACCTGAATGTATGCATGAGAGAGAGAGAGAGAGAGAGAGAGAGAGCCAGCGAGCATGGAGGGGGAAGGACAGAGGATGAGGGAGAAGCAGGCTGGGGATTAAGACCTGAGCCAAAGGCAGACACTTAACCAACTGAACCACCTAGGTGCCTCCCCTGTCCCTCTGCTTTTTAAAAAAGATTTATCCACTCATTTGGTGGGGGAAGGGCAGAGAGAGGGAGACAAGCTGACTCCCTGCTGAGCAGGGAGCTTATTGTGGGCAGGATCCCAGGACCCCGAGACCATGACCCAAGTAGAAACCAAGAGTTGGATGCTTAACCAACTGAGCCACCCAAGCACCCCCTCCTCCCAACTTTTTGAATAAAAAAAAAGGTTCATCTGTTAAGGGGCAAGTTTATTAAGTACTTATTAAAACATGCTGAGGCATGATAAGTAGTATGGAAAAAGAAAAAACTTACAATGAAGCTTGCAATTTAATCAGAAAGGTGGTATGAAAATATATATAAACCTGAGTAACATATTTACAGAGTAAAGTATCAAGGAGTACAAGTCAATATGTCCTAGAACTTTGCAGTTATAGCTGTGGAATTTTTATAATATGCAAATATTTTGGATCTCATCCAAAACCTAACTACTCACAGTAGCAAACATCATCCAAGCAACTCTTACAAGGCTCCAGAGTCTATGAAAAGAGGAGTCCAATGAACATAGAATGTTAGAGTTGGAAAGAACTTGAGAGATTATTTATTCCAACAGTTTCAATATGTAGATGAGGAACTGTAGGTCCCAGTATGTAAAATCACTGACAGTTCAGGAAGGGGAAAAGAATAATCTTTTTCAACTGGGTCACCTTAAACATGTAAAATATAACTTCTATAGGTTTCAGTTAAATCTTAAATTGTAACAAATTATCCCCAAATGTTAGTGATTTACCACTGGGATTTATTTCTTGCTTATGCTCTATGTCCATGCTGGGTCAGGCATGGCTCCCCTTGAGGAAGTTTCACTGTAGGACCAGGGAGAATGGAGCGGCCCACTTGGGACATTGTGGGTTGATGTAGGGTAAAGAGATCATGGCCTGGCAAAGTCTGGCTCTTAAAGCTTCAGCTTGGAAGTCACAGGCTAGGTCTGATGTCCAAAGAGCAGAAACTATGGATCTTTTCTGAGGGAAGGGGTTGCCTTCAGAGAGGGGCAGCAAGTATTTTGAACAAGAGTACAGTTCATCACAGTGATGTGGGTAAAAGTGCTTAGTGAAGAGTGGAACACCAATGAATACAAGTTGTCTTGATCTGTTGACAGTCTACCAGCTACTAATGATGGACCTGTGGCTCATCTTTCTTACCACATTAGTGCTTAATAAAACGTCTTATTAATTAACTTATTAAGATTTTATTTATTTATTCATGAGAGACACAGAGGGAGGCAGAGACATAGGTAGAGGGAGAAGCAGGCTCCTCACAGGGAGCCTGATGCAGGACTTGATCCCAGGACCTCAGGATCATGGCCTGAGCCAAAGACAGACACTCAACCACTGAGCCACCCAGGTGCCCCACAAAACATCTGTTTTAGAACTGTCAATCACCATAGTCCCTGTGCCAGATATAAGGATGATTTTCCTAAGGATGAATCATTGTATATAAGTATATATGTGTATATAGATATATAGAATTTGTGTATATATATAATATATATATTTTGGTAAGAGTTGATCTTAACAGCTATTGCAGCTTTCAGTTTGATTGATAATTTTATACTACATGCTAGCAAGCCTTGTCACATGTGTCTTAAATCAGCCATTTTGACCTTATGTGTTTTATTTGTGAAAAGGAGACTTCCATCACATTTTTTTTCTGACAGAATTTGTCTTTAAGAATACATAAATTCCATTGTAGCTATATAACTCCTCCATAATTGCCTTATTCATCTCTAAATTATGCTTAGAGGAGGCAAGATGGATGATACAAGCTTTTCAATGTTTTATGGAGAGTTAGATGCAGACTTCTTGGAAACTGTTTCTCTCAGCTCTTCTTTTTCAGCTAATACAGGCATCAAAACTCAAGGAAACTCACTTGCTGTAGAAGCTGATCTGCAGAATCAATTGGATTGTTTGCTAGACTAAAAGATCTGTGATGTTTGGATCCCCAGAGCTTTATTTGGGGGGTAACCTTTCATGTAGGGTCACCAGTGGCTTCTAAATTTAATGTACTTTCACCAGTGGGTTTTGAAGCCAAGCCTCCGCTCTGTTGTTTATGCGGATTTGGAGGGGGAGAATTGACATGCTCATTCAGAGGGAAGGTAAATTGAGTTCTGTCTTTTAGCTCTGGATTGTTGAACAGGTTGCAATATAGTTGTTATGACACTAGCCTGGTGTTGACCTTCATGTAGGAATTTTTGTAGATTTTGCAAAGCAAATATAAATGCAATGAACTTTAGTCATGGCCAAAGCCAAACTGAGAACACCTTTGAAATCTAGATTAAAAACCCATCACAAAATTTATTTCATATAGGTCAATGAATTATAAAAGTGAGGGGTATTAACTTCAAATATCCCCGCTCTCCCCCTCATCCACACACACAAAAGGCAAGTGCTTGGTAAAATGCCATTATTTTCACAAGGTAGAAAGGAAGGGATAAAGTAACAGGATATTTCTATGTTAAAAAATAATAACAAGGTCTGTATTGACCTGTTCCATCATTAGCTTCTCCATCAGTTCATAACTTCAAAATGTTTTCTCAAATGGTTATGTATTTGGCACATGGGAGTAAAATTTGAAGTGGTAGCCTAAGTTTTAGAGTAAGCCAAATCTATCACAGCAGTAAGTTAATGTAAAATAACATTCATGAGAGATGTTAACTGGCTAACTAACAATACACTGCAATAGACCAGACCCAAGTTTGCATACATCCAAGGGAATAGTCTGTAGGGGCCTGGGAAACCATTACTGTCACCATTTTCCTATATCCTTTTTGGAAAAGGAAGACCAAAATGTGCCCCAGGTCTGAGATATGGTCCAGAGCACATATTTATAAGAAAAATTCTTAAACATCAAAAATAAAATAAATGTTTGAATATCACAGCAAACATTAATTTGATTGCAAATTAGTGGGCGTCTTTAGAATATCAGTGGCATTGTGTGAGAATGAATTTTAAATTTGATCTAAGATCTCTGGGGTCATTTAGCTTCTATTTTCTATTGTCCAGGAGGAAAGGAACAAAAATAACTTTAGTTCTTCCTTTTGCACTTGTGAATGAGTGGTCTCCTGGCATAGGCCTTCTATTTCTTGTATTTTTCACTTATCTTATACTCAGGTTATAAGTCTGAGCTTGTTATATTCAGATGACGGGAAACCACCTCTAAATTCTGTGCTTAGTCAAGAGAGCTGTGTATAAAATTACACACACATATACATAATATACACATTTACATATATAATTTCTAACAAATGGTCATTTTGAGTGCCCAACACATGAAAATAAAACTTCATGAGACCAAATTCTGAGACCATGGAATGGGCTAGGGCCTATATGTGTTGTGCTGTTTTACTAAGGTATTATTTCTCCAGAATGCACCATAGTGTACAGGAAGGAGCAGGGCCACCTGGCCATGAAATGGGACAAAATCCTGAGAAGCAGAATTTAAAATAAAGAAAAAAGAGGTGGGATAGTGTGAATAGTAGATTTTGCTGTCTAATAAAGATGAAATTTCTGGTGACACAGTGATTGGCCAGGGATGCTCTGCTGAGCTCAGCGGGGGTGGCATGGGTTTGGCTCCAGGCTGCAGTTTCCATTCAGGTTTCACCCTTGTAGTGGTCAAATTTCTGGGGCCTGCTGGCTGCTCAGGACCCATTCTTCTTATAGTGATGCCAGAAACCCAAAGGCATAACTCAACTAACTGCACTAGCCTCTGCTTACATCATGTTTGCTAATATCCTGTTAGCCAAATCAATTCATGTGCAAAGTCAAGGGGGGAGAGGGAGTAGGTGTATAGTTCTCCCTTAGAGAGAAAGTACTGAATATTTGCCGAATGATGATCTAATATCATAAATGGTCTGCGTAAAATCTTCAATGTATTGCTCTTTTATTGTGTGGTAGGAGGTTGGCTTGGTGATCTGGTAGTTTGATGGGGCTGGAGAGATGATAAGGGACTTGGCCACATTAATAATAGTAATAATACTAACATTACTGATAATAGCATATAACATTTACAAAGGCAGGATGTTGTATCAGGCTAATAATAAATAATAACAGTAGAAGCTGCATATGCACTTATACTTTAGACATTGTTCTGAGCACTTTACAAAAATTAATGTATATAATTCTCACAGCAACCCTATAAAGTAGATGCTATTATTACCTTAATTTTTAGGTGAGGAATTGGGGGCACACAGAATTTAGGTGGTTTTCCCAGCATCAAATAAGTCTAGTAAATGATGAGCAGAGATAGATGCCCAGAGTCCATGTTCTCCCTGCTTCTTCAGCCATTTTATGGGTGGAGGGCTGACATGATCTAATTTACATTTTTTGAAAATATTTTATTTATTTATTCCTGAGAGAGCGAGAGAGAGAGAGAGAGGCAGAGACACAAGCAGGCTCCATGCAGTGAGTGGGACTCAATCCGGGGTCTCCAGGATCAGGCCCTGGGCTGAAGGTGGCATGAGCCACCAGGGCTGCCCTAATTTACATTTTGAAAAGTCATTCTAGATTTTCTGGAAGAAAGAATGGGCAAAATCATGGAAATGGTAAGGTCTATTAGAACAATGTTTCTCAAAGTGTTACCTAGAGCCTGCTATTATGACTTTGTTACCGGCCCATGACAAAGTAAGCACAGAAATTGAGAGGAAGCGTTTAGAAGCTCTTACAGAGAACTTGATGTTATTTCCAGACCAAAGTGTGTGATCACTATCCTAGTAATTCATTTTTACTGTATGTTATGAAAGTGTTGGTTCATAATGGATTGGAAATGAAGCACAAAATAAAACAAAAAATGCAAACAACTCTCCCTTCGTCACAAACAGCTTGAGAAAACGCTGTGTAGATTAGTGCGATAATCCAGGTAAGTGTTTATTGGTAATACCTTGAACAAGGGTGATGCTTGCGGAGACAGAAAGTAGGTGGATTTGATAAAAATTTTAAGAATTAGTCAGTCTTAATTGCAAACATCTTAGCAGAGATTGAGGGAGAGGGGTGGAAGAGTACTAGGCAGATTTAAAGGAAGCATTCAAAGATGCTCATCTTGCTTCATTTATATGGGGCCTGCATGCTGCTGGTGGTAGCAGTTTTAAGGAAAAATCACAGGAATACAATTCTGTTTGAAACCCAGCAAAGAGGAACTTAGAGGAAACTTTTGGTAATTTTCGATGTAGGTGAAATGCTTGTTTACTATTTCAGAGTGATTGATTCATCTTGGTTTGCCTGGGACTTTCCCACTTCTAACGCTGAAGTCCCACATCCTGAAAGTCCCTTCAAGTCCCAGGCAAACCGGAGTGGTTGGTCACCCTCCGTTTTATACTGTAAATAGTATTTTATGTTATACTGGTGGTACATGTGCAGTAAACATCTTCTTCCACTTTGCTACCAGCTCATCTGGTGAGGTCCTCCATTCCTGGGATATTGGAGTATGATATAGATGCCCAGACAAAATAGGGGGATTTGAGTGAGCCCTATTGGAAGAAATTTCCAAAATGATAAAGAAATAAGAGATGGAAATAAAATGAGATGTTAATTATTCAGACAGACCTTGGAATTTTTTCCTGCAATGTGGAATTTCTCACAAATTCTTGACTTTGCTGACTTTATTTTGCCATGGGGAAGAGAAAGCATGAAAGGAAACTACTCTACCCTAGTCCATAGGGAAGAGCTGGCAGGGAGCACAGAGTGTCAATAGCTTCAAGAAGACATGGCTGTTTCAGCTTAGAGCGCACAGAAGAGCAGGATAGAACATGATGGGAGGGACCCGTGATCTCCCCTCCCCACATGAATATCGATTTCAACTTTTTAGAGAGTTGATTGTGATGATTCCACAACCAGAAAACATAAAAGGATATCCAGATCAAGGGTGGAGTAGCTTAAAAAAATCTTAATAATGATTTGGAGGGGAAATGGGGAAAGCACTTGTTGATGCAAACATAAACTTTTCACGTAGGAAGCTCATTCTTGAGTCTTTCCTATTTATGCAGGAAGTGGATTTAGAGCTTCCATCCCACCAGCGGGTGGTGGCATACAGTGTGGACTGTGTGGCTGATGGCTAATTAGCTAATGTGCTTCAGTCCAGGGTGCCATCTGAATCCTTAATTCTGCCATACAGATCCAGTCCTCACAAAAGGGCCGCCATCTTGGCTTTTTAATGTAACATTTCTACTTTCCCTTGGGCCGTATTCTCACTGTTGCCTTAGGGACTGTCTTCTTTGGCACCAGATGTCTCCTAAATACTGTGCAGTTCTGGATATCTGCCTGAAAGGATCATCCGAACTATGATCTCAGCAGCCTTCTCTCAAGAATCAAGGGTGAATCTGTGTCCTAAAACTAGGACCACACCTGTATTTAACCTATATCACCATCATCTAGGAATTTCACTCCCTGAGACTGAGACCTTGCCTCCCCCTTTTCTTTTTAATTAATTTGTCACACACACACACACACACACACACGGAGAAGCAGGCTCCATGCAGGGAGCCCGACATGGGACCTGATCCTGGGTCTCCAGGATCATGCCCTGGGCTGAAGGCAGCACTAAACCGCTGAGCCACCCGGGCTTCCCCGAGACCTTGCCTCCCCTTAATGGTCTTCCCTCATCAGTACCAATGAAGAGGGAGCTCCATCTGGCTTTGAGTATTCAGCTGCTAAGCAAACACCCTGGGCTCAGAAATTCTTTATTATTTATTTATTTATTTATTTATTTATTTATTTATTTATTTATTTATGATAGTCACAGAGAGAGAGAGAGGCGCAGAGACATAGGCAGAGGGAGAAGCAGGCTCCATGCACCCGGAGCCTGACGTGGGATTCGATCCCGGGTCTACCAGGATCGTGCCCTGGGCCAAAGGCAGGCGCCAAACTGCTGCACCACCCAGGGATCTCCAGAAATTCTTGAATACTCTAGTTAAGTATGCCTTTGACACAACCCTTTGGATATTCAGTGTTGTATTACTACATACTCCCATTCAAGGGCCAGCCCTGCTGCCAGGCCAGGTCTCCTGTCATGGAACTGGTTTCCTTTCTTTCTCACTCTGAGTTCATAGGATACCTCTTGACCAAGCTTACTCCAGTGATGACAGCTGGGCCTTATAAAACACAAAGGATGACGATCAACTATGTGACTACCAAACAAAGGATAAAGAGGACAGCTGCCAGGGCATATGGAGCAATATTCACAGATGATAGAGAGAAAGCAGGACTGCTCAATTCCATGTATACTTCTGGCTTCCCTATTAAGTCAAATAATCGTCAAATGTGGTTAAGAGGGAATTGATGCCTGGGATGGGTGATGAGTAGTAATAAGAGGGCACCTAAGTATTTAAATGAAAATTCTCTGAGGTTCAGGTAAATCACTCTAGGATTCTGGCAGACTTCTCAAATGGGATTATTTAATCTTGATGGATAATCTTTGATGAACCTGAGAGATGCAGGAGATAGTCAATCATATCATTTTCCAAAAGGGCAAAATCCAGATTTCAATAATTAAAGACATATGAAATTAAAGGCTTTTCACAGAAAAAATTGAGAATACATTTTTAATCAGATGGTTCTTAGTGCTTAGAAAGAAATGTGTTGGTATAATCCAAGGGCAATAAATGGCAAGTAAGTCCTTAGAAACCAAAGGAGCTTTATCACTCTTTCAACCTCTTTCCATTTACTCCTCTATCTACTTCTCTCTCTGCTCTGATTTGTTCCTCTATCTTTCTTTTGCAAAGAACAGCTGCTGTTCCCTCTGCTCTTCCTGCATGACACATCATAGCTGTCACCAAGTGAAGGGGGGGTATCCTCAGATTCTGAGTCTACATTCCTTCACATGTCAAGTACCTGTCCCTAGTAAAAATTCTAGAGCACACATTTTATGGCCCATTGACAAAACATCCATATTTAACTCATAAGAGGGGTTAAGATGGGAGTACTTGTATTCTTATTGATCAAGAATTAATCTATCAAGTGGGACTAAGACCACACCTTTTCTAAAGCTTCTATTCCCACCTTTCAGAATCAAAGGAGACTCATTCGCTGGGGTTAAGACCTTGCCTTTCCAAACCTTCTTAACCGTCATCATCAAGGATGAAAAAGGAGCTCCTGAAATACCCCTCTTTCTACCACTGAACATTCACAGACTTGCCACTGGTTCCTTGAATCCATAAGGACCAATCTTATTTTGTATTTATCTGTGCTTATACACATCACTTCAAAAACCTTTTGACATACAGGGCAACTCTCATCTCCCCCACTCTAATGCTCCAAGGACCATGAACATCCTCTAATCTGTTTTCCTCTACTATGCTTCCACATATCTTGAAACCCTTTACCACATACTCTGGATTTAATGATCTATCATCAGTAAAATCCCATATATCTTTTATCTTTTCATTTTTTGCCATTTTATCTTAATGGAAATTTGGTTGTCTCTGAGGATGCTGTGTTTACTGTAGCCTTCTCAAGTAATGGCTGCTTTTGTCCTACTACTTTCTCACTTCTAGGCCTGAGGGATTGGATAGGTGTCCTCTTTGCCTTTTATTGATGCTTTTAGACCATTTTCCTCCTCCTCTCCTTTTTCTTCCACTCTGAATCCAATATCATCAAACTATATCAACCACTATCTCTCATTCACTGAGTTTAGATCATGAGGTAGTTCTCCAAATTTCTTTATGATTTTAGATTCTTGTCAACTATCCCTCTCTCTAATATGATTCTTTTTTTATAAGATTTTTATTTATTTATTCATTCATGAGAGACACAGGGAGAGAGAGAGGCAGAGAGAGAGGCAGAGACACAGGCAGAGGGAGAAGCAGGCTCCATGCAGGGAACCTGACGTGGGACTCAATCCCAGGTCTCCAGATCAGGCCCTGGGCTGAAGGTGGCACTAAACCGCTGAGCCACCCGGGCTGCCCTCTAATATGATTCTTATGCCCTAATGATTCATATATATTTAATATATAGCTGATTCTTTCAACTTTCTGATCTTTTATTTCCTTGATTTTATCTCTTCCAAAAAATCTTGTCTTCCATTCTACCTCAGCCATTATTTCTCATTATCATATTCTAGACCTTGTTTTAATTAATAACCATAAGTCTTTCATACTCTCAACTTCATGCCTTTCCTCTCTCACTACCATCTTGAAAATTTTCCAGTTCATTTCCTCTAATAGCCCAATTTAAAAGGGTTTCCAAGACCTCCCACTCTACCACAAAACTCCAATGCATTGAACATATTATTTTTCTTCTCTTGCTCAATTCCTTGATGTCCTTTTTCTCCTCCTTATCAGGGTAAAAATTATACATTCTTTATAATCACTCCTTTGCATACATCTTCATCTCCTTTGCCTGTATCTTGGTAAAAAAAATATAACCCTGGTGAATTTTGTCTTTTTCATTACTCCAAACTTATGCCCATGTCTAGCTGAACATGGCTAGAAAAAAAATTCACAACCACATTGGCTAGCCTCATTATAAATTCATGATTAGAAATCACAAATAGGCCTTTAATGCTTTCAGGCAAACATAAATTCCTTATCCATTATTCTCCTACTCTTCTAGATGATTATGTCACCATCTCTGTCTCCTTAAAGCTCCAACATCTCCTCCTCCATTTTTGGTCTATGGTGATGATTTTGCTTTTGGCCTCACTAAAAACGTGAAAGCACTCAGAAGAGAACTGCCACTGACTCTACCACCACCTCTATCTACTTACCAACATCTGAATTCATGTCCTATACTTTCCCTTTGCCTATCTCAGCTCTTCTCTCCACTTGAGTACGTGATTCCATATCCTTTTGCTCCAGCATCACTCAGCAGTTCCTTCTTCTCTTGCCAATATCATCAATATTTCCTCTCTCTATGGGATTGTTCTCATTTGTTGTTTCTCAATTATAAAAACCCTCTTCTTGGAGGGTGGAAGGGTGGGAAAAATGGGTGAAGGGGAGTCGGAGATACAGGCATCCAGTTATAGGATGAGTAAGTCATGGGAATAAAGGGCATAGCACAGTGTATATAGTCAATGGTATTGTCATAGTGTTGTGTGGTGACAGATGGGAGCTACACTTGTGGTGAGCAGAGCATAATGTATACAGAAGTTGAATCACTATGTTATATACCCAAAACCATTGTAACATTGTGTGTCAACTATATTATAAACAAAACAAAACTCTCTTCTTGATGACACATTCACCAACACTTGGTACCCCACTTCTTTGCTTCCCTTTGGAGCAAAGGTCCTCTAATATGATTTGAGCTTATTGACTCCAATTCTTCTTACATTTCCTTAAACCACTCTAGTCAGGTTTTTGGCCTCATGACATCACTGAAGCCACTCTTGTCGATATAAGCAATGACTTCTACATGGCTACATTGAATGGTCAATTCTCAGTATCTATTTTATTTGATCCAATAGTGTCATCTGACCTAGTTGAAAGCTCTTTCTAGCACTTTGTTCATTTGGTTTCCAGGCCTCTACATTATCTTGCCTTTTTCTCTACCTTAGCAATTGCTTTATTTTAATCCTCTTCTCTGGTTCTTTCTCTTTCTCTTTTTAATGTTACAGGGCCCCAGGGCTAAGTCCCTTGATTTACTTTCATCCTTTTTGAGCTCATTGAGTCTCATGGATTTAAAAACTATTTATATACCAACAAGTTCCAATATATTTCTAGATTGGACCTTTCTCCCAAACTGCAGACTTGTATTTCCAATCTGTCTAAAATAGACTTTCTGATTTTCCTCCCGCATCCCAAACTTCCTCCATCTCTGGCCTTCCCTGATCACAGTTGATGACAACAACTCCAAGTATCCTGTGTCTCAGGCCAAAAACCTTGGCATAACTCTTTTCTCTTTTTCTTAACCATGTGCAATTTATCAGCAAATATCGTGGACTTCATTTTCAAAATAAATGTGGAATTTGACCAGTTTTACCACTGCCATTTCTCACTACTACTGACTGCCTAGGTCTGCGTCACCATCTTTCACTGAGATTACCACAATAACATCCTAACAGATATTACTTATTCCTTTTAGATACAGCAGCCAAAGTTATCCTCTTAAAATGTAAATCAGATCATGTCACTCTTTTTAAAGCCATGCAGTAATTCATTCAACATATGAATTAAAATCCTCATGATGACCCACTTACATCTCTGATCTCATTTCTCAGTCTTTTCTTCAAATCATTTACTCTACTGCAGCCACATTGATTTTCTTGTTTCTCGAACAAGCCATTTGCCTTTTGTCTTAGTGTTTTTGCATGGGTTCTGTTTTCTGCACAAATGTCCCTTTCTCAGAAATTTGCATGGCTGACCTCCAAGTCTCTGCTCAAATGTCATCTTTTCAAAAGGACCTAGTGAATCTACTTAAAATTTCACTTCTCACTCCCAAAACCCTTATCCCATTCTACTTTTCCTTTTTTTTTCATAGGATTTATCTTCTGTCATAGTATGTAATTTACTTATGTATTATATTTAATATCTTGGTTTTTCTCCCCTGCTATAATATAAGTTCCAAAGGGCAGAAATCTTTGTCTATCTTGATCATTGATATATTGCAAGGGCCTAGAACAGTTCTTGGTACATAATAGTTGCTCAGTAAGTATCTGTTGAATAAATAAATGAATCCTAATTTCTAGATGTGTCTTACTTTGTTAGGTGTCCCTTCTTTTTCCAATCAGCCAAGGTGAAGGGGATGAAGTCAAATGTAAATAAACAGGATTATTTCCTCCAGAGATGGGGTAAAGTAGGTTCTCTAAGAAGAAACTTTTCTCTAAGAAAGTAGAATAAAGGTAGAAGGGAAATAATGAGCACATCTGTAAAGATAGGATCATGAAAGTGTTGAATAACCAGTAGGTTATGGGGCTTGGGGCAAATCTTAGAAGTTGGACTAAATGAGATTGATGACTCCTTCCAAATTTAACATTATACAATACTTGAATACTCCCAAGAGTATGGATGCCTGGATGAGATTTCTAATGGTGTTCGGGAAAATTCTCCTCTTGCTCCTTATCCATTTAATAGTTTTATCTTCAACTTTAGAGACTTAGAACTTAATAAAGTTATCAGAGACATATACCGAGAGAGGTAATATACAAGATTGTAGAATCAAGGATTAAGGACATTTCAGTGGACTCCAATAATGGACTAAAACAAATAAGATAAAACTTAACAAAGATCAATCTAAAGTCCAGCATTTGGGGGTAAAAAAAAATCAATTGTGCAAGTGCAGAATGAAGGAAATGAGGCTTGACAGCAAATTATGTGAAAAAGACTTAAGGGTTTTAGTTGATTATAAGATCAATATGAGCCAACAGTGTGATGTCCTAAAAACAAAACCAAAACTTCTCAAATGTAATCTTGGGCTACATTTGTAGAAACATAGGCCTGGATGTATAGTAAGCTACATAATAGTCACAGGGTACTTCACATTATGGAGAGGATGGGTAAAATGTTTTGTCTTTAATCTCAAGTTTTTTACTTAGTTGAGGTTGTCCCATTTTAAGAGGAGCATTGACAAACAGGCAAAATGCTGAGGACATCAGAAATGCTGGGTTCTTTCAAACTACATTTATTAAGGGCAGATATTATTCCTGGATGTAGTGAATAAGCACACCAAAATCCATGCCATCTGGAGTAGTCAAAGAAAGTGAGGATAGTTTAGTTTTAAAAAGCTAATACATATATTTATTTGATAATGTATTCTATCATAAAACAGAAATACTTTAAGATATTTAGTTATTGTGCAAATTTTGAGCAGTACAAGAAATTGGAAAGAAGCCAAAAAAATTTTCTTCGTGGTTACCCTATTCACGGATAACCACATTTTTGCACACTACTTTTACTCCATGCAAAATTTCCAGAATCCAAAGAAAGTGTGAAAGTGTGCATGAATGGCTTATGTGGGCCAAATCTGAAGTGAGGTTTTTCACTTCCATCCACAGTTGACTGACTGGTCAGAACTAATTTTAGGGTTCACAGTACTATCAAGGATGCTGGGAAATATGATGTAGCTTTGTCCCAGAAGAAAAGAGAATGGTGTTTCTTGTATAATCACAACTCTCTTTTGAGACCTGGTTACTCTAGTTGGCTTTGTTTTGATTATGATTCAGTGTATCTGCTATTAGAAATATCATTCTTGGGGCATCTGGGTGGCTCAGTGGTTAAGCGTCTGTCTTTGGCTCAGGTCGTGGTCCCAGGGTCCAGGGATCAAGTCCTGCATTGGGGTCCCTGCATGGAGCCTGCTTCTCCCTCTGCCTATGTCTCTGCCACTCTCTCTGTGTGTCTCTCAAGAATAAATAAAATCTTAAAAAAAGAAATATCATTCTTTACTTGAAATTATTTTTGGATCAGAACTAGTTTAGTTTACAGTTCTCCTTTTTTATAGTTGCCATTTTGTCTTTCTAGCTTTTACACTGAATTTTGTTCAGGTGATTTTTTTTGACTCCTGGGTTAGATGAGTATTTAACTTCCTAATTTTCTTCACATGATCCTGACTTTTTTTGTTTGTTTTACCTATATTCCATTAGGGGTAGCCTAGTAGAAAGTGCACTGCTGTCTGAGCACTTGAGATTGTTTTGATCAGAGCAGGAAGGTAGAAATCTGCCCTTCTGTCTACCTCAAATGCCTTCCTTTTAAGACTTCCTCAATGCTTCTTCAATTGTCCTGTACTAATGTCTTCTCTCACATACAGTTTCAACTCATTGCTTTTAAAGAGCAGCAGCTTCATTCTTTTCTATAGCTCTGTTTTTGTCATGATTTTTCTATGTTCTGATCTCTGATCCCTTTTAGTCTCTAGATAGGTTTGTTTAACTGCATCCCTTCATGCACCACAGAATCTCTCTGCTGGATTTAGTTTCCTTAAAACTACATGATGCTTTGGGAAATCCCAAACCTTGCAAAGTATCATTTAATAGAGGATAACTGAAGCATCTTGACTCAAAGATAAAGTTTTAAAAACTTCTTTTCACTGGTAGGTACAAGAGATATTTCTTGTTTCCAAAACAGTTTGGCAGGTTAATAAATTAACAGGTTATTTTTTACCAAAATAGTGATAATTGGGTAATTGGCCTATGATACTTCGGAAATAATTTCAGCATAATATATTATATATACATATTTGTGTTCATTTTAATCCATTCACCAAAGATAGTTGCTGGATCACACCCTCCAGAAATGGTTAGCCAGCATTTAATCCAGAGGCCACACTGCAGAAATGGTTACTCTAAGTATTTTACTATGCAGATTTCTGATCAATACAACAGGCTTTGTTAATGAGTATAAGTTAGAAATGGACTTTCATTGGTAAACTTAGTGGTCAAGATGTAGGGATTATCTAGAAGATACTCTCTATCCATGCATGAATAGGGCAAGGCTAAAATTCATGTAAGACATACTGTTATGCCTGTGCTAGTTGTTTTTAATCAACACCCATTCTGATGGGGTAAATGCTTATTTTTTAAAGATTAAATAAATAAATATTTGAGAGAGAGAGAAGGAGAGACGTAAGGAGGTGAAGGACAGAGAGAGAGGGAGAGAGAATCCCCAAGCAGACTCCCTGCTGACTGTGGAGCCCAACACAGGGCTTGATCCCAGACTCTGAGATCATGACACTCAACTGAGAGCACCCTGTAGCATTTTTTTAAAAGATTTTATTTATTTATTTATTTATTTATTTATTTATTTATTTATTTATTTATTCTTGAGAGAGCCAGAGAGCAGAGGAAGAAGCACAGGAAGAGGGAGAGGGAGGGGGAAAGAATCTCAAGTAGACTTGGGGCTGAGTGTGGAGCTAGATGCAGGACTTGATCTCACCAGCCTGAGATCATGATGTGAGCTGGAACCAAGAGTCAAATCTTTAACCAACTGAGCCACCCAGGTTCCCTCCCCTGTTTTGTTTTGATATTAGATAGTAGTTTGAGCATTGCTTCTTGGAACAAGGATATGAATGAGAGACACCAGGGGTGCTGGAAGTGGAGCCCATTTAAGATTAGCTTTCTCTCTCTCTGCCCCTCCCTCCCACTCATATGCTCTCTTTCTATCCTTATAAAATAATAATAATAATAATAATAATAATAATAATAATAAAATAATAATAATAATAATAGAGTGAGAGAGCCCAGCAGTCAGTACCCTTAGAAATGGCACAGTCACTGCATTTGGTTATAGGGTTACACAGTGGTCAATCAACACAACTGTATGCAGCAGCCCTGAAAAGGGCTTTAGGTTATGATTCCTAGGCAGTCTTATATTAAGTCATTGATTAGAAAGATTCTTGGTTGTCTGACTCTACTTGAGGGTTAGTTGAGTCCTGGTGTTTGATTTTTGGCACATTTGGCTTGGGTAAGCCTCTCCCACAAGGTGCTGTCAGATTTTCTAAAAAGACAGAGAGTTGGGATTTCATCCTGTTTAAAGAACAGGATACATGATTGTCTTGGGACTGCCTGCTAATTAAATGGCAGGATTCCATCAGACATTTGCCTTCTTTGCTACTTTGTAACAAGATTGTAGAGAGATCTGGAACCATCTTTTGCCTCTAATGAGGAGCTTTCAACCTGTAGTACACTTTGCATAGGTAAAATTCAAGATGTCCATGGTGTTGGATATGAAAATGGATTAGGGTTTTTCCTTACTAACTCTAACTGAAATAAGACTTTCCTTCAGTTATAAGTGTAGGCAACACATCCTTGTGTTACTAACTTCCTTTGTCACTAATAGAAATCACATTTATTTTCATCACATATAACTTTTATTGCAGATATCCCAATGTGCCATTTCATCTCACCTTTACCTTGCAATTATAGTGATAGCAGATCCACTAGTAGGTCTATTTTTAATTTATTAATAGAGAATTCTATGTATTTTTATATCACAGGTATTTAACAATATTTCAACAACTGTATTTCAATGTAGTTTGTTTTCTTTTTAATTCCTATGCTTTTTGTCTTATACATTTAACATGTTATTCTGAGGAGACACAACAATGATGCAGAATTTCTGCTTTTTTAAGGCAATTGTTATTTACCAAAAAAAAAAAAAAAAAAAAAAAAAAAAGCCTAGTTATTTACGACTGAATTGATTTAGGTTAGTTCCCAACAAAGTGGACAGGTGGTGCAAGAATAAAGTCAATGGGAAAAATGTGGTAAGGAATTAACACCATTATCCACCATGCAGTTTGGGTGATTCTAAGCTGGCCAGCACCATGGCAAATTTTGAAAATCAGAGGCAATATCTCTGCAGATATGGCATAGCTAAGTTCTGAGAGGTTGTGCAAGACCTGGCCCATTGGGTGGAGAGGAGGAGGATGGCATTCCTCTACTTTCTTTTCCCGCTGTGCAATCTTGTTTTTATATTTCCCTTCAATTTTTTTCATGATAATTTTAAACAACACCATGTAAACATACTAATTTAGATATTTTTGAGAAAGTGTCACTTTTGGAAAATACTCTTAGAGGGAGCAAGTATACCCCATTCTCTGTCCCCATTCTGTCTGTTTCACTTCTGGACATCCTGGGAAATAAGTAGAATACAAAGGACTATAGAAAATGACTTACAAAATGATTTTAATTTTAGAGAATGGTCTTTCCTTTTTCTCAAAAAACTACTTTATCTTGGTGTACATTTCTACAGTAGTCACCACGATAAATACTAGGTAAGGAGTTAAGTTAGGTAGTTGAGGATGATAACAAAAGATAAAAGAAAATTTCTCTTTATTTTAAAATTATATATAGTTCAGTAATTTTCAAAATTTTTTGAAATTTTTTTTGACCTATAGTCAGAAACGCATTTCACATCCTGAGCCAGTACACACGCATACATGCGCGCACACATGCTTGGAACAAAACCTTTGGGAATCAATACTTAATCCTTATTTCCATTTCCATTCCATTTCTTTCTTTGCCATTTTATTCCATATTTTTCATTTAGAAAAAATGCTAGTATAGCAGAATCTGAAGCTTGAAAAAGAATATTGGCTTAAGTGGGGTTTGTACCTTAAATTTCTAAACACAGTTCAGAAATAACACACTATACTTTCTCCTACCTTCTCCATAGCACTTATCATTGTGAAACAAAACTAAGTGAGGGGATTGTGGGGGACCTAACATTAAGAACTTACTACGTGTTGATAACATTATATTTGTTTTGTTCTCTTTTCTACTCCTCTGAACAGTCTTCAGGAATAGAAAAACCTAAACTTCATAATGGCTGAACTTTTTATTTATTTTCTTTTTCACTTATGTATCCATAGTACCTAAAAGAATGACTGGTATATATTAGGAACTCAATCGCTATATTAGTTAATTTTATTGTCTCAAATTTAAGGAAAGAAAACTGAAGCTCAGAAGGATTGGTGACTTGCTCAATGTCTCAGGGATTGTAGGGGGTGGATCTGGGCTTAATAGAATCTGTCCAATTCCCAAGCCATGGGATGTGTAGTGAGAAGTGTAGAGTCAGCCTGTTAATTTGACTTTATGCATACAAGATGGTATTGTGTACAAGGAAGTTTGGTGTGGTAGGTTAACACCCTGTTTTAGAGTAAGATCTGGTCCTGAAGGCTTGGGCCGTTTTTATATTTTTGATTATTCATTCATGCTGAGTCAGAACCAAGATCATAGGAATATTTTGGTCACAGGTCATACATTTTTTTTAAAAAAGATTTTATCTATTTGAGAGAGATAGAAAGAGAGTGAGAGCATGGGCGGGGGGGGAGAGGAGCAGAGGGAGAAGCAAACTCTGCTGATCAGGGAGCCTGACATACGGCTAGACCCAGGACCCCGAGACCATGACCTGACCTGAAGGCAGAGGGTAACTGACTGAGCCAGCCAGGTGCCCCAACAAGTCATGCATTATGACTAGAAACTTTTTTTCATCATCAACAAAACAATCACAGCTAGCCATTCTGCTGACTTTGTTGGATTCCATCAGGTAAACACAATCTGAATCAACCAAGAGTTAAATCTATTTACTTGAAGACAGGCAAACCCTTAGTGCTCTTCTACAAGTTCTAACCTGATGGTGTGGAGCCCCTGGGATAAAGTCATAGTTGGTTCTTTACGAAGGCAGAGACCTTCTCTAAATCTAGATCACATAGATTTCCAAATAAAATCATTCTGGCTGGGTCACCTGGGAGGCTCAGTCAGTTGGGCATCTGCCTTGGGCTCAGGTCATGATCCCAGGGTCCTGAGATTTAGCCCCACATCGGGCTCTCTGCTCAGCAGGATATCGGCTTCTCCCTCTCCCTTTTCCCTGCCTCCCCACTCGTGGTCTCTCTCTCTCTCTCTCTCTCTCTCTCTCTCTCAAATAAATAAGTAAAATCTTTAAAAAAAACCTCATTCTGGCCAAGAGAGACACTGAGCCAAATTAACAGTACCCCTCCCCCTACGTCTCTCCAAAGACCTTGGCAATAGGCTTTCTCAGATAGAGGTGGTACAGCTGTTGTCTGAGGTAGAACTATCACCCTACTGCCTAACAATGACTAGCTCACCACCCCAGCAACAGAGGAGCCAACAAGACTAAGACATTTAACAACTAATCATGGAGCTCCAGGAAGGAGACAAAGCTGCCTAGCAACTCCCCAAACAGAATTGCCTTTAACCATGTGAAAAGAATTTGATTAATGGATTCAGAGAGTTTGGCGGTAACCATTGACATCCAAGCATAGAGTATGTTTGTAGGAATGTGAGGCTGGCAAGTTGTTTCAGGCTGAGATTGGGGTTTGAGCCATGGAGGAGGACACTTGAAGCAGAGTGATTTGTGTCTTATATCTTTAAAGATGGATTCTCAGTGACTTTTTAAAAAGATTTTAATTATTCATAAGAGACACACAGAGAGCTGCAGAGACATAAGCAGAGGGAGAAGCAGGCTCCCTGTGGGGAACCTGATGCAGGACTCGTTCTCAGGGCCCCAGGGTCACGCCCTGAGCCAAAGGCAGCCGCTCAACCACTGAGCCACCAAGGTGCCCCTCCCAGCTGTGGTCAGACTCAGTGAGTGGGTAGCAAACTGGAAGGCAGGTTGTACATTTTTGGATATTGGGGCCATTAAGAGCAGAATGTTATGTTCACTGGTCGATGTATATCATTCTTAGTGATAAAATCTTTGGGAAAAATTAATGAAGTCTGGTGAATACAAAATGCATGTAAAAGCACTTGAGTTTTCATAAAGGCATATTTTCACTGAGTTGTGTTGGACCGTGGAGTCATCCTTTTCCATTGCAGGGGGTTACACATGAGTTAGAGATCAGAGGCTCTGGCACACTTTGGCCAGTCTTTTCTGAGCTCAGTAAGGATTTATCTCTGGTTTTTGCCTGGTTTAGTAAAAAAAGAATGAATGCCTCAATAGTTGCTCAGCATTTACAGATGGAACTTCTGAGCCATTCCATTTTGTCTGCCTGTTCCAAGCACTGCTTCTGGACCTCCTATACCTTATTAATTTGATGCAATATGTACCTCTTTCTTACTTGCATAAAAAAACCCCAACGCATGGGGGTGGCTTGGGTGGCTCGGTCTAATTTCAACTCAGGACCTGATCTCAGGGTCCTGGGATGGAGCCCACATCAGGCTCTACACTCAGCAGGGAGTCTGCTTGTCTTTCTCCCTTTGCTTCTCCCACTGCTCATGTTCTCTTTCTCAAATAAATAAATAAAATCTTAAAAAAACACAAAACCCCAAACTCTTTGTAACAACCTCCTATTTAGTTTGTCACACATTGGTATCACACTACCATGTGATAGTGTTGCCAATTTTAAAGTGTCTTAAATATTTGTGTCTATTTATCAGAGATTTTCAGAGGTTTTTGAACTATTTTTATGAACCCTGGGATACTTACAGGAATGTATAGTGTTTCTATTCATTTCTCACATATATGGAGTTAGTTTATTTATTTTTGGCCAGTTAGCCCTGCTTTACTTGTTTGGCAATTCTTCGTGAATTTAAATTTCATCTCCAGCTCTGAGTTTTCCAGAAGCAAACTCAAAAAAAAAAAAAAAAAAAAAAAAAAAAAGGGTGCTTCCTTCCTTTAGTTTATATACTGACAAATTTTGTCAATGCAGTGCAGTTTTACAATTTAAGAAATTATAATTTTGGAGAGCTATTCCTCCATTTTCTCTGTTATTTTGTTTTTTCACATGCAAAGCTCATTTTCCCCTAAGGATGCCAACTTATTTAGATGAATTTTCACCATTTTGATAGGATATTTCTTTTTTATACAATAGCCTTAATAAAGAAATAACAAATTTTTGATTGGATATGCCTGAAAACAACATTAGGCTTTTTTATGTTATTTTAGCATTGGAATGTGAAAGAAAGTGGTAAGAAATACTTGTCTGTACAATGGCTCATTGATTAAGTATTTTGATACTGATAAGCATTGTTGACCCTGTTATTCCAAGGACACTATTTTAGTCTGTTTGGGCTGCTTTAACAGAACGCAACACACCAGGTGGCTTATAAACAATAGAAATTTATTTCTCATAGTTCTGGATACTTGGAAGTTTAAGGTCAAGGTGCTAGCAGATTTGGTGCCTGTTGAGAACGTACTTCCTAGTTCATAAACAATTATCTTCTTGTCATGTTCTCATATGGTGAAAGGGACAAGGGAACTCTCTGGATTCTTTTATATAAGGTCTCCATCCTCATGATCCAGTCAATTCCCAGAGGCCCTGCCTTCTAATACCATCACATTGGGTGTTAGTACTTTACATATGAATTTTGGGGGACAAACATCCAATCTATAGTATATACTAATATTGACTTTATGTAGTGTTACTAATTTTGTTTAAGCAATCCTTTGGCACATTTGCCATCACTAAATTATTGTAGCAGTTTTAAACTTAAAAAAATTGAATTTTCTCCATATTTGACATACTTTATCTCATAATTATCAACTATAGTAGGAATTATTGCGTCCATTTTACAGGCGAGAAAACTAAGGCTCAGAGAAGTTAGTAACTTTTCAAAGGTCTCTGACCCAAGTCAAGATTTAGTGCAAGAATGAGATTGAGTTCATTTGAATTTACTCTTTCAAATCTCTTTAAAAAAGCATAACAATCATGTTCATTTTGACAGGTTTTCATGATAGTAATTTTTAATGGTTTCATTTAGAAAGACTGTATGTAGTTGTTACCTAGACAATTATAGGCTTCTTCAGAGGGCCTATATGTAGCAGATGCTCCCAGTGTCTCATTCTTATCCCCTTGGCGCTTATTATGTCCAGGCACACAGCTAACCTCCCATTACTAGCACATGTATGTCTTTATAGGCAACAGGTACTGGGAATTCATGCCCTCCCCCTCCCTTGACGTGTTCATTATTGTCTTCTATATGCCAAATGTATATGTGTACCTTCCCTCCCACCCCAAAATCCATATGTTGAAACTCAATGCCCAATGTAATGGTATTAGGAGGTGGGACTTTTGGAAGGCACTTAGATCATGAGAGTGAAGTCCTCTATAAAAGACACCCCATAGAGCTCCTTCTGCGATGTGAAGAATAGCTAGAAGGCACTATCTAGGAACCTGAAAAAGTGCTCTCACCAGACTGAATTTGCCTGGGTCTTGATCTTGGACTAGTCTCCAGAACTATGAGGAATATATTTGTTGTTTATGAGCCACCCAGTTTATGGTATTTTATTACAGCAGCCCGAACAGAATATGCCATTCACTTTCTTCTCTTTCCTGTTTTACTTCCTTTCTCCATTAGTGGTATTTTTTTTTTTTTTTGGATCACCTCCGAATGAACTACTTTTCCTTGAATCTTTATTTCAAAATATGTTTCTGGGATAACTCAAACTAAGACACCACCTTACCTATTTGTTATGGATATTGGAAGTAAACCTAGTAAACCTTATGGCCTGGAGCATCCAATCTCAGGTTGGGGCCCTCTCATTCTGGAATTTACAAAGGTGGCTTCTCATTTGCCTGGCCAGTTGTCTGTTCCTTGCTTTTGCCTCCTTATCTATATTTTATTTGACTGCAGACTAGAATTCCCAGTTCCCTGCTCTGACTCTTTCCTTCCTTTTTTAAAAAATTTTTGATTTTTGGCAATGCATTTGGGGCTGACTCTCTGGTTAGTCACCTTATCTACCTAATCTCTTGACACTGAGCATTACTTCCATATATTAGTTATCTATTGTTGCATAACAAATTACTACAAATCTTAGTAGCTTATGATAATAAACATTTGTTATCTTACAGTTTCTGCAGGTCAGGAATCTGGGTGCAGCTTAGCTGAGTGCCTCTGGCTTAAGTTGACAGTTAAACTGTCAGCTAGAAGTGTGGTCTCATTTGAAGGTTTGATTGAGGGAGATCTGCTTCCAAATTCACTCATGTAGTTGTTGAAAAGCTTTGGTTCCTGGCCATACAGTTCTCTCCACAGGACTGCCTCATGACATGTGTATTAGTCTACTTGGGCTGCCATAACAAAATACTGCAGCCCGGGTAGCTTAAATGCCAGACGCTTATTTTCTCACAGTTATGAAGGCTAGACGTCCATAGTCAAGGTCTTGACAATTTTAGCTTCTGGTGAGAGTGCTCTTCCTGGCTTTTAGACAGTGGCCTTCTCACCATGTCCTTACATGGCCTTATTCTGTGCATGTATGGAGAGAGAGATTTCTGATGTCTCATCTTCTTTTTATAAGGACACCAGCCTTTATGTCCTCATTTGACCTTAATTACTTCTCTAGAGGTCCCATCTCCAAATACCATCACATTAAGGGTTAGGACTTCAACATACAGACTTTGGGAGAGACACATTTCAGTGTGTGACACAAGGTACAGGAGACAGTGAGAGAGCAAGTGAGAAAAGCATCCATAATGGAAGCCATAGCCTTTTCTAATCTCATCTTGAAGGTGACATCCCATCACTTCTGCTGTGTTCTATGTGGTAGAAGTGAGTGCATAAGTTTAACCCACGCTCAAGAAGAGAAATTTAAACAAAGGTGTGAATTTAGTAGGTGAAAATCATTAGGAGTATACAGGAGAAACTCTCTTGCTTTACTCACACACATAATACTTATGACACTACATACATGGGTCTTGTTTCCCCCACACACCAAGGCAATTCTCTGTGACATCAGCTGGATGTCCTACACTTTAATTCAATTTAATTCTGACTTGCTAGAGTTAGTGCAGATCCCGTACGTTAAGGGCTAAATCCACAAGACTGCTCTCAACTTCAAATACCAATAGTGAGTAGTAAGTTCCCAGGTTACCCACAACTTCTGTATGATTTGGTTACAAAAGAAGTTCCCACAGCCCCCTCCTTGGAGTTGATCATTTGCCAGAATAGCTCACAGAACTCAGGGAAACAATTACATTCACCAGTTTATTATATAATGAAGGATATGATAAAGGATACCTATGAACAGTCAGATGAAGAGATACATGGGGTGAGGTGTGGAAAGATTCTGAGTGCAGGAGCTTTTGTCTTTGTGGAGTTGGGATGTGTCACCCTTTCCAGGAGATAGATATGTAGGTAGAACTTCCAGCCAGGAAGTTCTCTGAACCCCCCCTTCAGGGATTTTAATGGAGCCTTCATCATGTAGGCAAGATCAATGATAAACTCCATTTCCAGTGTCCTTTCCTCTCCAGAGAATGGACAATGTGAGTATAGTAGATATGCGGTGTACCTCCATGGTAGGCTGCAATACCCCTATCTCAGTAGGTTGCTGTGAGAATTAAATAAGGTTATACACATATAGCACCCCAAATTTTATAATTTCTGAGAGCAAGCATTCATGAGGGATTTTACTAGTGACTAACAGGTTTGATTCCTGGAGAGAAGCATTCATGAGACAATAAACTAGGGAAGAATACTAACGTGATTGGGTAGATTTTAGAAACTGCATTAGAAGTTTGGCCATCATCTAAAATATGTGGGTTTCTTGACCCCATTTATTATCCACTTTACTTTCCTAAACTTCAGCAGACATTTAGCAATTCTGATATCAAATTCAAGAATGAAGTAAATAGTGTTTAAAGAGGAGAATGAACCAGTTGTATTTATATGCATATGTTGAGGAAAGAGAGGAGGCCGTGTTCTAACCGAGGGTGTTATAAATTGAGAACTTGGGTGAGAAAGGTACACACAGATTAATTTATAGAATCCTGTCAGCAATGCTACTTTTAAAATAGCACTTACAGGCTCTCTGGCAAAGGAAAAGTGAAACAGCTGGACCTGCTCCAGCCTCAGGCTTGTAAAACCACCAGTCAGTGAATCCAATAAGCAGATGCACATTCCTACCTTGAACCACACCTCCTCCCCCACACTTTTCCACAAATCCTACACACCAACCCTCACAAAAATATTTCAAGTTGGTTTACAAAATTGAGGCCTCAACCCACACTCATTACAGCCACAATCTCTTATCTCCTCTCCTTTGGCCATTTCCCAATACACTGAATCTCTTTCCCGGCTTTGCATGCTTCGTCAGAGCAGAGCTTGTCTTGAGCAGAGTTATTCACAAAGGATCTTGAATAGGATGGAGCCTTCATCCATATCTGGATCCATTCTTTAGCTTTTTGTAGGAGTGTGATTCAACCATCTAGGAATCCCTATGGCAGAGTCATGTGTTCATTTGGAAAATGTTTTCAATTCAAATTTGTGACAAGCACTGTGCCAGGGGCCAAGGACACAACAGGGCACAAGCCTCAGACCTTTCCCTGAAGGGAAGTCTGATGGGGAGACAAACAGATGTGCAGGAGTGCAGGGCATCATGGGAGCACCCAGGACAGGGAGGGGTGGGCATGGTCATGCAAGGCTCCTTGCAGAAGGGGTGAATGGGAATTAGCAAAGTGCAGGTGGAAAAGAGAGATGTGAAAGGAATTGAGGGAAGACTATACGCTATGTCCTGGGAGTAAAACTCCAGATTAATTGGCCAAGCAGGTGATTATAAGAGATTAAAGAGAGAACTGTATCCACTGGGTTCTGAATTCTTGGTCTACCAGCTGGCCATCAGGCTGTGGGAGTTGGAAAGAAGTCTAGCAATGATGGACAAGATGCTGAGTCCAGGGTGAGTTCTGTTGTGCTGGTAGGGTATTTTTGAAAGTTGAATTTCAGTGTCTTTGAAGATTATGGACTTTTTGTTGTTTGTCCCAAACCCTGCCACTTTTTAGTGTTGTAAACCAGTGGGTTATGTATTATGTTGCCTGTCTGTCTTTTTTTTGTGTGATCCTGATCCCTGGTCTGTGCCATTTCCTCGATTTTTAATATAAGGAGCTCAATTGCTAGATAAATAGATCACTCATTTATTCTTTCATTCAACAAATATTTATTTTGGCTCTGTGAGGGGGGCTGGGTACACATCGGTCATTTCAGCTTCAATGAAGCTGATAGTCTGAAGACGAAGACAAATAAGTAAATAAGCAAATGGACATATATAAATTTTGCCAAGTGCTTTGAGGGTAAGGTGAGATGATAATAAGGGCCTACTTTAGAATGGATGGCTAGAGAGCCTTTCTGAGGGAGAACATTTAAGCAGAGACTAGAAGAAGAAGAAAGTTTTTGGAAGAGTTTGGGGGAAATGTGCTCCAGGCAGCAAAAGTGAAGCCAAATGTGAAGTTGGGCAGTTGGTAACTTGCCCAAGGGAGTTTCTGCTCAGCATGCCATGAACCCTGGCACAGGGTAGTGTCTGTCCAGAGGAAGGGGTATGCAAATTACAGAAACTCCATGAGAAGGCCCTACCTGGGAAAGATCAAAGACCAATTTTTGAACTGTGGAGGACAGATGTCCTTTTAATGTAACATGAATATTTGAGAGGTACAATGTAGGGAGGGTGGAGTTGGGGGATATATCAAGTTGTGGGTGGTGTGGGAAATCCAGCAATGGTAGAGGAAGGCAATTCGTGGAGATGAGGGTGACAGGGACCCACCAGGGGGGGCATCTATGCTAGGAAGACCCAATAAGGCCAGTCATCTGGCTTCCCAGGCAAATCAATGCCCTGGGAAACAAAGATTTGGAAATACAAAGCAATGATGGGGAGGAGGCAGCCTTAGGCTGATGGAACCTGGTGACACTGGTTTCCAGCACCATGGGAAAGAGGAAGAAAGTAGAAGGAAAATGGGTCAGAACTAAGTAACAGGGCAGGGATCCAGTCACCAGAACTGGTCCCCTAGGATCAGAGAAGAGTCCCAAGGCTCTTGGCACATAGGTTATTGGGCTGCTGGCCTTTAAAATCCTTCCTTATAAAACTTAACTTTGGGGAGTGCCCAGAGCAGAGTTTGGTTTGTAGGAAGTAATTAAGCTACATCAGATTTGAAGATTAGATGGACAACGTGGAGATCCAGGCAAGTCATAACATGATCTACACATCTGGTGTCTTAAACAAAGCAGAGTATAAATGTAGTTTGATGTGACTCAGTCTGGGTGCACCAGTGGTGACTCTTAGTCATTTCTACATTATTTTTTTAGTTGCGTCAGGCATTTCTTATCCACCATGTCACATCCTCACAACGCTGCTGTCCCCAGAGTCCTTGGCCACTTGTTTTCCCCAGCTGCTGCAGCAGTTGGCTTCATAAGGGCACAACCCAACAGTGTTCTGCTTCCTGCCCCTGCTGTGCATTACTGGCTTGCTCCTCTGGGCTTTCCCCCAAAGCCTGTGAGGTGTGAGATGCTGAACTGGCATCACGTTACATATAACCTGAAAGTGTGGGGGAGTTCAAGTCCTATGAAGTGAACTTTAGTCAAAGAGAAATGGAAGCTAGCTGATAAACCCTTCCTTCTCCTGCTGAGACACACTAGGTTATGTGTCTCAACAGTTGATTGTGTGGAATGGAACAATTGTCCTTGTTTTCAAACAGTGGCCAATTCAGTGGCCTGCCTTTTTTGCCATACTCCCCCTTTGCCTCTTTCTACTTCATGGGATTGCACTTTTAATAAAGTACATAAGCTTTTGCCCCAGGCTTTGCCAAGGTACAACCAGTTTCCAAATTGTGCTGGGGTCAGTGGCTTATAGGTCAGTAGCTGCATAACCCAATATTAGCCAAGAGCCACATGTGGCTATAGAGCACTTGAAATGTGGCTGGTCCTAATTAAAATGTGATATAAGTGTGAAACACACACTCAGATTTTGAAAATATACAAAAAAGAGAAAATATCTCAATAATTTTGTAATATTTATTACCTAAAGAAATGATAATATTTTTGATGTATGGAGTTAAATAAAATGTACTGCTAACACTAATTTCATCTAGTTCTTTTAACATTTTTAAGTCTGGCTATAATATTTCCATTGGACAGCACTTGCCTAGAGTTTGTGGAATCCAATCCTTATCCCATTAGAAAGTTTAGAACCATACCTGGTAGTTTCCCATCTCCTTTTGTTTTTTTGGGACTTCTCTTGTTTTCTATAATTTCTTTAAAAGCTATTAATCAGGGGGACGCCTGGGTGGTTCAGTGGTTGAGCATCTCCCTTTGGCTCAGATCATCCCAGGGTGTGATCCTGGGGCCCCAAGATCGAGTCCCACATCGGGCTCCCTGTGAGAAGCCTGCTTCTCCTTCTCCCTCTGCCTGTGTCTCTGCCTTTCTCTCTGTGTCTCTCATGAGTAAATAAATAAAATCTTAAAACAAAAGTTATTAATCAGGGATGTAGTCAATAAGTGGTATTTCCACACCAAGGGAATATTTTTATAGGGGCCAAAAGAAGCAATAGCTTGTGTATTTCATCTATTCAACTATCAAAATGGCCATCGTATTTGTTAATGCATAATTCTGCAGGACGTTATGTTTGTAATTTAAACTATAAACAAACAGGGTCCTAATTTGATGCCTTACCAGGCATATTAGCATAAGTGCAATAGGTGTTGAAAAGGCTCTTTTGGTATATTTTATTATATGTATTTTCTGTGCTATAATTGAGTATCATGAGTATAGTGCCTAAGGATTAACTTTTGTGCTTTTTAAAAATTTTTTTTTGTTCGCTGCTATCATCAATTACATGTTATGATTTGGCAAGCTAAATTAAATTTGTTGCAGGATTTGGCCCTGCTCCTTTCTCTGGAATTTCCTTGTGGCTTTCTTGCCCAGGGAGGGTATTTCATCATCAAATTGTCTTATTAAGCTCTCATGCACATGACATTGGCTACGCACTAGATACAGTACCAGTCAAATAGCCATGGATTCCACTCTGTTCTATAAAAAGACAAGGTTCTGGCTTGAAGTCACATTCCTTCTCTTGAAATTTAGTTCTGGTTGGATTGAAATATTGTTAAAGAATAGTTTGGTGTGAAGTTGCTTGAGGGATAAGAGTTGAGTGAGTTCATACTTAAAAGGAATGTGACTTGATTGGGAGGGAGAAGAGGGGGGATAAGGAGTCAGCTTCAAGCTGAGCAGGGAATGGAGGGAACAGGTTTTGAAGATTCAAAAGAAGCAGTGGTTTTAAGACAACAAATCAAATTCACTTGCCATAACATCCTACCTAAGCATAGGCTTTTCAGTTTTAGTGTAAGTCAACATGATAGCAGACTATGTTCTTTTTATCTTTGGTGGTTAATTTCTCTTAAAAAAAAACACCAGGAAACCTACTATTCAAGATTTTGAAATATTGATTTCGAGTGTTGAATTTATTCCAACACGATTCTAAAGACAACCTACAATATTCTCCTGGCAGACTCAGTGTTTGAGTTGATCCTGACAGCCAGGTTGAGAGATGAGTTTCACATGCTGCAGGTTTATTAATTTCCCTTATTTTCTAGCCTCTAAATTATGTTTTCATTGAAATTTTTTTCTTTTTTTTTCTCAAATACAAGAAACTGAAAGTAGAGAACCAATTCTATCAAAAGCTTCATTTTGAGAAGAATTAATGAAAAGTTGATTAAAGATGACGTGTAACTGAATTGCTAAATTAGTTTTCATTCAAAACCACAAACAAGCAGAGCATTGGGACAATCTCAGTAAATCAAGAATTCCAAACTATAGTCCCTAACCTGTTTTGCAGTCTTCCAGGGAGGTTAGAGTTACAAGTAGTACAGTAATAGAAAGGTAAAGCTTGTGTTGCATTCACAGCCCATGAGGATCTTTATCTACCCTGGAGAAGTTCACCTGCAAAGTAGACTTAAGCCCTTACCACAGTCTTGTTCAGTCTGGTTTTGTTACATTAAATAAACATCTTTTAAAAATTACACTATTAACAGCTTTCACTGCGCATAAAATTAAGGTTACTCTGTTAACATTTTATAACCCAGAGAGGTAGGTTATCACAGACAGAAAATGTGAAAGAAAATGAACTATAGCTTAGATTTTTTTTTTTTGTCAATCAACTTAAAGTATAATATTAACAGCAAACATCATCATAATAGTCACTTTTGAAATTATAAAGAATTACAGGGATGATATTCACGCTAGGCTTGAAATAGAAGACTTGGCTGACCTGGGAATGGTAAACAGCGGGAAGGTTGTGGCTTTGGTGTGTGGCCAGCAGGGCTGTATTTTATTCACTGTTATCCTCCAACCCCAGATATAGCTCTGTTACATAGTAAGCCCTTGTAAATGTTTGTAGACTGAACAAACGATGGTAAGCTAGGGGTTGTCATTGACATTGCCAGCTCAGCCGGGCAAGTTCTAGATGTGATATCCAGATAAGAGCCAGGGACAGGACCAGGTGGAAGCCAAACAGGTAATAGGAGAAAGTAGTACAGGGAGACATTGCTTAGGATTTCTGGTGCGTTCTTACCTTGAGGGTTACACAGGAGCTTTTCTTTTCTTTTTTTAAATAAAGAGTTATTTATTTGAGAGCGAGAGCGAGAGAGAGAGAATGAACAAGGGGAATGGCAGAGGGAGAGAGAGAATCTCAAAGCAGATACCCCACTGAGCTTGGAGTCTGACATGGGACTCTATCCCAGGACCCTGAGATCATAATCTGAGCCGAAACCTGAGTTAAGAGTCGGATGCTTAACTGACTGAACCACCCGAGTGCCACACTTGTGTTTTTCTGAGAGGCACCTCTGAAGGAGAGGTGGACCTGGATATAGGATGAAAGTGAGTAAGTTGAGTCACAACTGTGTTCATGGTAAGTGGAAGCACATTTTTAAGGACTGCAAAAGGAACCTGAGAAGAATTAAATATAAAGCTATTGAAAACTGAAAAAAAAGCTAAACTCACTTAGAAAGGACACATTTAATACTAGTTTTTTAAAAAGAAAATGAAGCATAAGTTAATAATTGTATCTGCAGTAGGTATAGCATTTTCCTTTTAAACATAAAATGACGTTTGAGCTATCACACTTAGTGTAACTTGCTAATGATAAGGGTGTGGTGGGAGGGCCGAGAAGAGGAAACTGAATATCTCGTGTGCTAGGCCTTATGATAAAGTCTTTGCATGTGTCGACCCCTGTGACCCTCACAATATATTACTAACACTTGAGAAGTTGACAATGCCTCATAGGGAACATGTAAGAAAGCTTTTCTACCCCCTTGTAATAATTCCATATATAATACATGCTTATTATAAGTTTCAAACACCAAAGAAGGTAGACAGGATAAATTATCTTCACTCCTCACACTTTCCATGATCTCACTTTCTTTCATGTATGTAATTGCCATTAACAATTTGATGTGTGGCCCAATTTTTTTTATTTGCACATATGCATATGACTTTTTAAATATGAAGATAATTGTAGAGGAGCACGAAATCATTGAACATATATAAAATGATTTAATTTTTAAAAAATGACTTTCACCCAAGTGTGATTATTTTAAACTTCTCTTTCCTGTTGGGTGGTATACAGGCTCCTTAAAGAAATTTCAGTCCTTTTTCATACCTTTCCTGTTACTTTCAGTTAGTAGAATGATTTCAATATTGATGATTCTATATTTTTTAAAGACTTTAGTCTTAAATGCAATTCAGAGAGAATTTCCTCACCGGAACCCCGGTGAAGGCCAGATCTATATGGGCTCCAGCTGTAGGTGTGTGGGGATGGGGATAGGGAAATTGCCTGTGGCCTTTTCTTAGTTGGCTGTATCTGCTATTCTAGTCTTTATGAGCTCAATGAAGGCATTAAGTATCAATATGCTCCTTGCAAGAGAGGCTTGCTTCCATTCAGCATTGGTGGGTGTCAGTAGTCCTTTGTCCTATTTGGATATCTCTTCCAGCCAAGGATGGCATCCTTTCTCATTCTTTAATAGGGCACATCTCTGTCCCCATGCAATACTCAACTATGGCGGTTCTAAGAAGAGTTCTTCCAGTCTCAACTGCTTGCCAAAACTATCTCTAAGGCTGACAGACACATGTGGGATCCCCTCTTCCATCTCTATCAGAAATCAAGAACTTGATGGGGATGGGAGCAGTTCTGATTTTCTTTCTACCTGGTGCTCTCTGCCCCTGGCCACTTGCCATCTCTCTCCAGTTCTCTTTTATGCTGGGAGCACGGAGCAGATCATTAGGTCTGCTGGCCAGCCAGATAGGCAGATAAGGAATGAAATGCCAAACTTTTCTCCTTGCAGTCACCCTCAATCTTTACAAGTAATTCTCCTGGAGCCTTACTAGAAATTGTCTACCTTGTTGTGGAGAAGGGGAAGCAATGTTCTCTCTCTCTCTCTCTCTCTCTCTCTCTCTCTCTCTCTCTCTCTCTCCCTCTCTCTCAATGGGAGGTGAGGGAATATGCTCTTTTCATGAACTGCTATTCTAAGCCTGGTGACCTTATCCCCTCTCAGTTCTCTTTTTATGTAGACTGGAAGAGGGTCATGTGGTGGTGGTGGGTGGTGGTAGGACTTGTTGTACATTTTTGTTTCTCCCTGTAAGGTCTGTGGGAGGGAGGGTGACCCCAGTTTTGGCTGCTCTGGGCACATAAAACATGAAGTGCTTAGTGCCTTCTATTTTCAGCCCTGACCCTTAGGCGCAATTTTGCACTGTGAGAAAAATCCAAGTTGACATCTTGTTTCATATCCTTATATATATACTAAGACCTTGCTCCCTGTGTTGGTTCTGTATTTGTCCCTCGGCCCACAATCTGTTCTCCACCTTTAGCTGTCCTGCAGTATGCCCTGGAAAGCTGACTTTTTTTTTTTTTTTTAAGATTTATTTATTTGAGAGAGAGAGAGAGAGAGAGAGAGAGAGAGAGACAAGCTGGGGGGAGGGGCAGAGGGAGAGGGAAAAGCAGGCTCCCTGCTGAGCAGAGAGTCTGACCCGGGGCTCCAACCCAGGACCCTGAAATCACAACCTGTGCTGAACACTTAACCAACTGAGCCACCCAGGTGCCCTGAAAACCAACTTCTATTGATTACATTACTTTGGCTCCCTTGTCCTCTTACTTCTGGTTGGTTTTGGCTAAAAGAAACACTGGTAAGAGATTGGAGACTGGTAAAGAAGGAAGTTGTAATATTTATAACCTTGGCCCTCTCTCCCAACACATTTCTCTGTGGCTGAAGTGCCTGCCTAGATGCCATTCTTTCTTAGCCCTCTTGCTCCTTTGGCTCAAGGCTGGTAAAGTTTCCCACTTTTGCTCATACCAGAGTGTATTACCATCCTGTGCTGCTTCCCTTAACCCTTTCTTGTTCCTTGAACCCTGTCAACACCTCTGAAAAGAGCCCCTTCATTAAAAAAAAAAAATTAGTTAAGGAAAGACTGAGTGGCTCAGCAGTTGAGCATCTGCCTTAGGCTCAGGTCATGATCCCTGGGTTCTGGGATCAAGTCCCACACTGGACTCCCTGCATGGAGCCTGCTTCTCCCTCTGCCTGTGTCTCTGCCTCTCTCTCTGTGTCTCTCATGAATATATAAATAAAATATTTAAAAAAAATTTTTTTAGTTAAATCTTTTGAGTGGACCATCTGTTTCCTGTTGTGACCATGACAACATGGTCCCCTTTTCATTAACAGAATGTTCTGAGGTCTACCATTTCATTAAAAATATATTTATTAAAATGAAAAAATGGTCACATAATCTAATCACATGGATACATCAGTCATACTCAGATTGAGGATATTCTACAAAAGAGCTGGCTTATTCTTTTTAAATATGTCAAAGTTGTGAAAGATAAAGGAAGACCAAAGAACTATTCCAGATTAAAGGAGACTCAAAATACCTGACAAGTAAATGCAATACCTGGCCTTGAACCGAAAAGAATTAGGATTTTTAAATTTTGCTGTAAACAACCAGTGTGTGTGTGTGTGTGTGTGTGTGTGTGTGTAGGAGGAGGGGGCGTGAGGAGGAGGGAGGGAGGATAAAACAATTGTGATAAAATGTTGACATTTGGGGAATTCATTCTACTGTTTTTATAACTTTTCTGTAAGTCTGAAATTATTTCAGGATGCAATGCATGTGCAGTGTACATGACTGCTGCCTTGCTGTGGGTCATTTATGTAGGTTGTCTCCCATTTTTCTGCTGGACAAGCAGTCCTGCAGTGAACACCCTTGTACACGTACCTCTCTTTACGTGTGCCAATATTTCTGTTGAACAGAGTTTAAGAAATAGAGCTGTTGAATCAAAGGTCATACGCATTATACATTTTGGCAGATTTTGCTGAGTTGTGAAGACTGTTTAGTAAACACCTACAATCTGTTTTACATTATAGCAAAAATATGAGAGAGCTTTTATGAAAAAGTTAGATTTTAACCTGCATAAATCATTCCTTCAAACTGATCAAATTTAAGTCACTAGGGTTGTTATTTGCATATATATGAACTGTTCCCTGCCTCCCCAGCCCCCCCAGATTTCAATGCCTTGCTATCTGCATCCCTCCTTTGCCCTGGAGTTTGTGACTCACATCTTCTTTTGATCGTCTTTTTCAACTCCATTTACTTAGGAGGGGTAAAAGAGTTAAAATACTACTTTCATAAGTGAATTATACCTGATTTTTGTATCAAGAATGATATTGTTTCTTTTCATGAACATATATAACCAAGTATTGTCAGTTAAAACCCTGTGAAAGAGCACCAAGTGACTTAATATCAAGAATGAATTCAGAAATGTTAGAAAATTGCTGTAGAGTTTAAAGAATACATTTACATGTTTGTTCTTTGGATATAATCACAACACATTAAAGCTGGAAAGAAAGTTATAGACCATTTGGTTCTCTATCTTCTTTTGTAGATGTGGAAACTGTGATTCGTGGAGTTTGATATATTGCCTGAAATCACAGTCCTGATAACTGGCAAAACAATAGTTAAGCCTAGTTTTCTGACTTTTAAAAGTGTTCTTTTCTGCTTCCTCTCTGAACTATCTTAAGTAAGGGTCTACAGACTATGCAATGGAGTAAATCATGCTATTAGCTATGCTACAAGATTGAAGATGATGATTCAGGGTAGAATGGTGGGAAAAAATATTTCAAGTACATAATGAAGAAAAATTTGCATAATATTATCAGTACAAATGATTTATACTGAACCCCTACCCAGGAATATTACTGGTAAAGTGGATACTTCTGTTTTCATTGCTCGGAACTGCATCAAAAGGTACAGTAATTATTATATTACAAATATATTCATACCTTAACCTCAAAAAGTTTTTTTCAAGTGGTAATTCTAGCATGCTTCATATACACACGTAAGATATTACTAAACATGTATCCTCTGCTTTCTCAAAATTTGTGCTACTTCACTTTTACAGAAGACTTACACTAGTATGGTAACAGGTTTGTTTTTGTAAAGCAAAAATCATCTTTGGATTTCCTTTCAGTTACAGAAAACAGCTACTAATGTTAAGTCTTACCTAAAAGCAAAGTGGTCTAACATGAACTTTCAGAAAGCAGGGGATACTCTTCACTTTACACCATTTTGGCTTATGACAGATTTTACAGGAATGCTCTATTTTTGGGTAGTGGGAGAAACCTATATTTGAAAAATGATTAGATTTCCTAGATAATTTGTGAAGCTGAAACTTGGATGATTCAGTTCCTAATTCTCTTTACAGTGCCATAATTAATACAAAGATCACATCATTTAATTGAAATGAACAATTATTTTGAGTATTTGTGTCATAAAAAGGAAAGACAACATATAATACAAGTGTGAGCACTAACCCCTCTCATCCTGCCAAATTATTTACTTTTGCTTTGGAAATGTATTTTTAAAATGCAGCTGGATATGGGAGCATGCAACATTCTGGAATCTCAGAAAATTTCATATAGAATCCTCAAGACTGAATGCCACTAGATCGTATCTATACCTTCTTTATAACTCTGGTGGGATCACTTGCAGAACATATTAGAATTTGAAAAACTTACATTAGTAATGGAAAATTTTATAGCAGGGTGGGGTTAATTTGTCAACAGTTCTGATTATCAGAGAAAAAAGATGGCCTGCTAGGGAAAAGTTTCTATCCCAAAGAACCCTGGGATTTGGCCTTGATTTGGTTTGATGTGGTTATCCAAAGGGATCCATTTGGTTAGAGGTTGGTGGCAACAGGCATTTCAGTCAATGGTGATATCATAATATGCCGTACCTCTCATCCCAGTGACTTACTCATTTCATAATTGGAAGTCTGTACCTCCTACTCCCCTTCACTCATTTTGTCTATCTAGCCACCACTCTTCCTGTTGGCAACCATCTTTTTGTTCTCTGTATTTATGGATCTATTTCAGGTTTTTGTATAAGCTTAATTAAAAAAAAAACCTGCGTGCTCTAATTATAAAATAGAAAAGAAATAAAAAAGTTAACTAATAATATTTATTTAATACATAATGCTTGTGCACAACCACATTGGAACTGTGCTTCCCCAAATACACTAGAACAGCACTTCCCAAACTTGACTTTGCGTATAAATCTCTTGGGATCTTGTTAAAAAGCAGATTCCAGTTCATTATGTGCTGGGTGGATTCTGAGATTCCATATTTCTTACAAGCTTTCTGGTGATGTCAATGCTGTTGGTACATGGAATGCATTTTGGTCCAAGAAGACATAATGAAGACTGTTGCACGGGTAAAGAGAAAGCTACACACATAATCTGACAGAGGTGTGTTGAATTAGCGATTGAATTGCCAGGAGTAGTGTTGCCATTATTCATGTAAATCTTTGGAAATTCATGAACAATTTTTAGCAAAATTCAGATCAAAACAAAGTCAACTTTTCCCTTGATCTGCACAGTAGCTGAATTCTTTTTTTTTTTTTTAAGATTTTATTTATTTATTCATGAAACACACAGAAAGAGGCAGAGACACAGGCAGAGGGAGAAGCAGGCTCCCAGCAGGGAGCCCGACATGGGACTTGATCCTGGGTCTCCAGGATCAGGCCCTGGGCTGAAGTGGTGCTAAACTGCTGAGCCACCTGGGCTGAAATGTCAGGTATTTATGCAGCAGGTCTGGGATGTGACCTGAGACGCTGCATTTCCAAGAAGTTTTTAGGTGATGCTGTTGCTGCTGTGGCACAGTTTGCTCCACAAATTCTGAGTAGCAACAGACGGAGTACCTAACTTCGTGGGCCATGGGTTGAAAACATTAGTGCCTTGAGCTGAGATGTGGACAGCCAGAAGTGAACAATAATAAGCCCATCTTTCTTTCCCCCCATAAGGATTATTTTTTCATCATTCTTTTTTACTTCTCAGGTTAATGAAAATCAGCCTACTAAGGTGGAGCTAGCTTGTCTGCAGGGGGTTACTGATTCTTATCTTCTCTAGAATGGGAAAACTCTGGGTCACATTTTCTCTAAAGGTCATTTTAGGTCTTAAAGGTACAGAGTAAATTGTACAGAGATTCTATTTATGTCATCAGAGGATTTAATTAGGCATAATCTGACTTATTGTTAATGGATACTCGAAAGCCAGATTTTCTGAAGATAACATTCAATTTGAATAATTACTTACTGATGATTGAGAACTTTCTCTAAACTTTCTCTAAAATTCTATTGGAGGAAAAATTGTTATTTGGTTCTAGAGTCAAGAAGACAGACATACAACACATGTGTTATAAATCTCTACTCTTGTGCCCAGAGTTTTGCAAGCAGATACCTAACGCATGAAATTTAAGGAGGCACCTGCTTTTGGGTATATATAGATATATATATCTGCATATAATTTTACATAGTTTGGAGTCCAGTGATGATTTGAAGTTCTGTTCTTTTTTTTTTTATTCTTTTAAGGAGTGATTCCTCCTTAAATTTCATACCCCACCTCTGCTACCTTGCCCTAATTCTGATCCTGCCACTATCCATGAGAGACATTGCTAGGAGATAATGCCTTGTGCTGAGGATTATATGGTGGATGTACCATTTACCTGGATGAAGATTTGTTCCATGTATCTTTGGTTGATTACCTGTTGTCTGGAATACTTTCTAATTCATAAGATTTATAGTTTGTCCCAATAACCCCCACATAAAGCTATACTAGAGCCTTTCGTGAAGACATTATAGAGAAAAATCTCAACAATTCTCTAAGCAGATTTTTTGTATCTAACATCTCTTCTTAGTCTTCTTATAAATATATTATTTAACCAAAGAATTATGTAGCTTGTATGTTTATTATTTTGAAAGCTAGCCCATGGGTGAGAATATCCAGGTTTAGTGAATAAAAACAGGCAAAACAAACCAAAAACAGAACATAAAAGTAAAAACCACAAACCAATACTCCTTTCCCCACATGACTTGTAGTCATGATTAAGTTATGAAAAATTTGTTATTTTTGAAAGAGAATAGATCCCAAAGGCCAAAACCAACACTTGAAATACTTCTGTTAGAAAAGCCAGCCCAGAGTTCTATATAGCTAGGTTTTGACTGTTTCAGACCTGCTATATCAATATCTCTGAGTGAAGAGTAGACATTTGGAATGTATAAAGCTGCCGGAACATGTAATGCTGGTGCTTATGCAGAATTAAGAACTAGAGCCATTAAAAAAAAAAAAAAAAAGAACTAGAGCCATTGAATATGTTTATTTTTAGGGTGTCAGAAAGCAGTCACATTATGAAAACAAAAGTTTATTTCACTATATGTTGACCTAAAGATATGTTACCAATTTTTAAACATTTTAATTTAATGTATAAAAAATGATATTACAATAGCAATAATGAATATAAAATAAACAAATCCTATGATCCCTACAAATAACTTACTTGTTTTCATTTTTTTTCTAGCTTAGTCTGTCTCCAGGCTTCAAGAGTGTGTGATTTGCAGTGGTGGAGGATTCTCACATTAAGAAAGGCCCTACAAATTATGTAGCTCATCATGTCTTTCTCTCTCTCTCTCTTTCTCCAGATATATATATCTGCATATAATTTTACATAGTTTGGAGTCCAGTGATGATTTGAAGTTCTGTTCTTTTTTTTTTTTTTTTACAAAATTATATCATAAGTATTTTTTTTTCATAAGTATTTTTTCATGACATTGTGCCATTTCACCATTTTCCTGGTGATTAGTTTTAATGAGTATATAATATTTAAATAATCTTATCTATAATTAAACTAACATTCTTATACCTTAGCTTAATTTTTCCCATTTAGGTTGCTTCTCATTTTTCACTAGTATATATTCTATAGCAAAGACAATCTTTGTGATGTAGCTTTATCCTTTGAAAACGTCTACTACAGGGTACATTTCCAGGGTGGGAATCACTAGGCTGGGATGATCATACTTCTTGGTTTACCTAGGACAGAGATAGTTTATGCCTGGTGTATTTATTAATAGTGCCCCTTTTGATCTTGGAAATGCTCCCATTTGGGCTATAAATTTTACAGTTCTTGGCCATGACCAGTATTATGGCTATCAAACACTTTTAAAAGGGACACTGATAACAAATCAAATGATCAACAATGAGATATTAGAACTCAAGTAACATTGAGAATAACCTCTTTAGAAAATAAAATACAGGAAAAAATTACAGCTTCTTTAGGAAAGATGATCAAAATAATTTTAAATTCTAAATCACATACTAATTGAGAAGAATAGAAATAAATGAGCACTAACATTTTGGGGTATTCTTAACTTTAAAAATTTTTTTAAAAAAAGATTTTATTTATTTATTCCTGAGAGATACACAGAGAGAAAGAGGCAGAGACACAGGCAGAAGGAGAAGCAAGCTCCATGCAGGGAACCCGATGTGGGACTGGATCCCGGGACTCCAGGATCATGCCTTGAGCCAAAGGCAGGCGCTAAACCATTGAGCCACGCAGGCACCCCGGTATTTTTAATTTTTAACAAATATATGGTTGTTAATGTCCCGTGGTGGTGGAAAGTACCACTTATAAATCAAGATAACTTTATTATTATAGTTTCTAAGATTTATATTATTTTACATTAACTTTATTTTTAAAATCTACAGATAATTCAGGTATTGCATTAAAATTTCTTTACTCTTGGCATTATTAGTTTAAAATTTGTGATAATTCGGGAAGGGTTTTAACCACGATTTCTCTTTGTCAAGAAAGAAAGGATATTGCTAAGTAAGGAATAGTGTACAGGAACAATTATTTATCCACTCTGGAGAATAAAGAACTTCAGTAATTGTACTTACCTGGACAAAGTGAAATGGCACTGTAAACTGGGTCTTGTAGCTGCTTGGACTGATGCCCTAATTTGCCAGTTCAAATAATTCTTAACTATTCATTCAATTATGGTCTTCTTCCAAGTATGAGCAGTATGTCCAGCTCCAGTTAGTACATGAACATGGCCATGGCAAAGCCTCATTTCCCTGAAAATTGGGGATTCCTGGATGGCTCAGTGGTTTAGTGCCTGCCTTCGGCCCAGGGCGTGGTTCTAGAGTCCCGGGATCGAGTCCCACATCGGGCTCCTGCATGGAGCCTGCTTCTCCCTCTGCCGGTGTCTCTGCCTCTCTCTCTCTCTCTCTCTCTGTGTGTGTGTGTCTCTCATGAATAAATAAATAAAATCTGAAAAAAAAAGAAAATTGTACATCATTACACTACTTCTCCCTATTTCAGACAGGCTTGCCTCTTAAATTTATTCCAAATTTATGATATTTTGCTTTTTTCCTTTGAAGCTAGAGGCCATAGTTTCAGGATAGATGCAAAAACTCAACTGAAGGGATCCCTGGGTGGCGCAGCGGTTTGGCGCCTGCCTTTGGCCCACGGCGCGATCCTGGAGACCCGGGATCGAATCCCACATCGGGCTCCTGGTGCATGGAGCCTGCTTCTCCCTCTGCCTATGTCTCTCCTTCTCTCTCTCTCTGTGACTATCATAAATAAATAAAAATTAAAAATTGAAAAAAATTAAAAAAAAAAAAAACTCAACTGTTCTAAGACCTGCATTTGGATGTGACCTTTATGAAACAAAGTGTAGTCCAGGATTTATAGGGCATGAAAATTCTGACAGAATGTTTCCTCCCTCCGGAAGGAAAGGGCAAATGGAGGTCAGGGGTACAATCCTGGATATAAGGTAGGGCTGCTGAGTAGGTCAGGGAACCTGCTTGTGGAAGATTAAAGAGTTTCAGGGTTTCGATGGAGTGCACAAACTGTTAAGTCTGAAATAGCATCATTTTAATGTTATCCTCAACATCTGTTAACTCCATGACTAGGGATAAGTTATTCATTGTCTGAGACTTAGTTTCCTTGTCTGTATATGACTGAGCAAGCTTTTCCCTGTAGTTACTGGGTGGTAAGTTTTGTCCCTAAAAGTGGAAAAGACAAGGATGTCCGAGAGGACAGTCAGTCAGGGAAAAATCAAGAAAGTTGGAGTTTGAGGAGATTCTCCTCAAGTAGAACAGATCCTCATGCCTGAGGAAAGGAGGTAGGGGAACTTTGGGTGGGCTTAGCCATCCTGATTAGCTGGATCAGAGTGGATGATTACCCATTTATGCCCTTGCCAGGAGACAGGCATCTTTTAGGGTACTGCTGGCTTCAGAGTGTGGTCTGGAGATGACTAGAGGGAGTATACACATTTCAAGGACAGAAACAAGGATGGCAGGGTCAATAGCCTTTAAGGAGAGGCTACAGTTGGGTAAGAAATTAATTCTGAGTCTGGATATCTGTTCTAAGCCTGTAGTTTTGGATTCAGTGGCCCCTAAAAAGCACCTTTCGTGCATAGAATCATGCATAATTCTCTCCTTTATTTATTGAGTACTGACTAAGTACTTAGTACAGGGAATAAAGAGGAATGAGATGTAATCTCTATTCCCAGAGCACTCATAGTTTAAGGTGGAGACATTCATTATGGTTTAATAAATACATCAAGGCTTATTTATGGACCTTCCTGGATAAGTTGACCTTGTGCTGGAAGTAACAATCCTGCCTTTCCTTCCAAGAAGCAAGGCGTAGATGCGGTCTTTGTCTGGTGCCCCAGTGTCTGGGTCTTGTGGTGATTCAGCTTTGTAAATCTAACTCTCACCCCATGGAATCACTCTGCCAAACTAGTTCTGTCCCATCTATGTTGTCTGATTTCTCTGCTAGTTTTCTCGTGGGAAGGGGACTAAAGATCTCCCAATGTCTTGAATCCTCTTGGTCACTGTCCCACAAAATAGGCTTTGGGTTCCTTTTCCTTGAGGTCAGCCCTCTACATCAGCTGTGGATTGAGGACCTAGTTCTTTATCCTGGTGTCTGTCACTTGTGCTGTTGCCTAGCACTAAGTCAGGACTTATTCCCATTAACTGGATTGTCTAACCCAACCCAGAAGTCCCTATTCTTTTTTCTGTTTTGTTTATTGTGGATCTGACTGCCTCTAGCCAATAAGGTTGGGCAGCTAGTAAGTGGACACACAAGGAATTCAAACTCAAGCAATCTGACACTAGGGTCCAGGCTCATAACCACCACACTGTGCTGTCTCTTATTGTCCAGTCACTCCTCCATTGTGTCTACTATCTAGCACTGCTGCTCTTGAGAAAATTCAATTCAGTCTGTATTCTATAGTCTCATATTACTATTGCTTTGTGTCCTGTCTAGTTTTCTCCTTCCCTCCCTTCCTCCCTCTTTTTCTCCCTTCCTCTCTCTGGAAGCTTTTTGGTTCTTAAATTTGTAGCAAGGGATGCCTGAGTGGCTCAGTGGTTGAGTGTCTGCCTTTGGCCCAGGGCATGATCCCAGGATCTGGGACTGAGTCCCATATCAGGCTCCTTGTGGGGAGCCTGCTCCTTCCTTGGCCTGTGTCTCTGCCTCTTTCTCATTCTCTCTCTCTCTCACTGTGTATCTCATGAATAAATAAATAAAGATCTTAAAAAAATTGTAGTGAGTGTTCTACATTCATAATGTGTCTTGATGTAGGTCTTTTTCTCTTTTCCTTTACAATTTTGGTCAGTACATCCTTTCAATTTATCAACTCTAGAGAAATTTCCTGATTCATTTCTTTGACAAATTTCCCTGATATCCATTCTCTATGAAAAAACAAATCCTAACTATTCAACTGATCTGATCCTCAGTGGACTCTTGGACTGATCCTCTATGTTGACTTGTTTTCTCTGATATTTTTCATCTTTGAATCCTACTCTTTAGGGAGCTTCCTCAGTTCTATTTTCAAATTCTTCTACTGAGTTTTTATTCTTGGCAATCATATTTAAATTTTAGAGAACTTTACTTATTTATATCATCTTGTATTTTTAAAAATAAATTCAATATTTTGTTAATTTTCTCCAATGCTACCACTTACAAAGTTTTGAAGCTCTCTTTTATTTCTAGCACTGTTCTTCCAGTTTTGTTTTTTGTTTTGTTTTGTTTTTTAGTGAACCTCTCTTTGTTCATGCTGGCCTTTCTCTTTTACATGGAAGACTTTTTACTAATGTCTGGTGATCCTTGATTTATACTTTAAAATAGCTTCTAAAAGTTGATTGGAAGTTCTCTTGCCAGGTTGAGGCTTGTTGATCAGTACCTTTGGCTGTGGAGTGATTAAGCAAGGAGCAAACCTGCTTTGGGACTCAGGGTATCCCAAATATGAGAATATGGAGATTATCTTGTTTAAGGGAAAAAGCTGATCCCCGTGTGAAACATTCTGTGTGAAGTTGTGTGGTGCTTGACTCATCCATATGTTGACTGTTCCAGCTATTACACCTGTATAACAAATTTCTCCCAAGCATGGTGGTTTCAAACAACAATAATAGTTTTTTAACCCTGAAGATTTCTGTAGCTCAGAAAGTGGCTGATCATTCTGATTGGTGGTTTGGATTTGGGATTGCTCATAAATTGGGACTTCAGTCATCTGAAGGCTTGACTGGAACTAGAAGACCCATTTCCAAGGTGACTCATTCAGGTGTTTGGAGAATTGGTGCCAGTGCTTGCATCTCAACATGGACCTCTCCAAGGATTGTCCTCCCAGCATGGCAGCTGGCTTCTCCAGAGTGAGCGGTTTGAGAGAACAATGTGGAAGCTGGAAAGCCTTTGAAGACTTACCTTCCAAAATAATTCCTTGTCACTTTTGCTGTATTCTATTAGTCTTATAAAGCCATTCATTATTTAATTTAATATGGGAGGGGACGAAGCAATTGCATATCAAGAGGTAAGGGTCATTGGAGGGCCTTTTGGGAAACAGCTATCAAACTCACTTCCAATTCATCATCCTGTCTTTAGTTTGACCCCTTGTTCTTACTTTGTGGTGTAGATTAGTTTCCAGTTCGAAGTCCCTCTGGGGTTCTGTGGAGAAGTCAGCTAACTTTGTGTGCTGTGTGCTTATTTCCATATCTGCCTCTATGTATACATTATGCTATGCCTTTTCCCCAACTCCCCATCCTTTTCATCTTTCAGCATTTTCTTGAAATCTGCCAGCAGATTCCCTCCTGTTTATAGTAGGTGTATATTATTCCATCACTCTCATTAATGAATTCTTAGGAGGAACAGAGAGAAATGTCTTTGGTCAATCTGTCATTTTTAAATTGAAGTCAGAAAAAATTTTAATGCAGCTCTCAGAATAGGACATAATTTTTTCATAAACTAATTTTCTGATTATGAATAAATTGCCTTTCCCTAATACCTCAGAACCACTAGTTAATCTAATTGAAATTGAAGGATTAAAAGAAAAACTTTGGTTTATCTATTAGACATAAATAATACTGTGTGTAATATGCTGCTTGACAGTTAAATTTTGGTAGTCTTATTTTTTGGAATTAATGTAAAATTAGGGCTGCAATTTATAATGGACTGTGAAGTTGACACTGTATTTTAGAAGCTAGAGAAAAAGATGAGCTTGATGACTAGTGATACTGTCACTTTTGTGGCTGAAACAACTCCATAATATACCTTTTTGTATCATTAAAAACATCTCCTTCTCTCACCAAAATACAATTCTCTCATAAATATTTATAGTCCTCCATTCCCTAAGCTTTTTATTACAGAGGCCTTCACTTACCCTGATGCACTGCTCTATCTTATTTTTTGTTGTTGTTAATAAAGGACATACATTGTTCTTTTGAAACCAGTAAGAAACCAAGTTGAAAAGTGCCCCAAATATCTAATTTTAGAGTTAATTTTACATTCAGATTTCTCCTTTTTTTCTTAAAGTAAAAACCCAACTACAATATAAAGTTTATTGTTTGAAACATTGGAAAACACACATAACCAGAAATAAAAAGAATAAATAAAAATCACTTATAATATCACCATTTTCCTCTTAGTTTATATATACATGCTCACTATTTATTGTAATAATTGCATAACTTAATGGTTTTTTATGATCATATTCCCTTATTAAAGAATATAAGCCAAAAAATAAAAGCCAGTTATTTGTCAATATACTTTATACATCAATAAAGCTGAAATAAAGAATTAAAAAGAAATATAAGACTAAATAATCAATTTTAATATATGCATATATTCCATCTTTTGAATAGAGTAATATGTTTAACCAATTTCCTATTGATAGAATTAAAGTTGCTATAAAATCTTAATTGTGATAATGCTATGATGACTTCATATATGTGTGTGTGTATACACACACAGACACATACACACACTGGCTCTTTGATTCTTTCTGAAGGATAGATCCTTTGAAGCAGAATATCTGGGTTACAGGATATAAACATTTCATATTGTCAACTTGACCACCAGAAACAACAATAAACATATATTACACAACAACAAACATATATTTGTGTGTATATGTGCGTGTGTGTGTTTTTAAACATTTTATTTATTTATTCATAGAGACAGAGAGAGAGAGAGAGAGGCAGAGACACAGGCAGTGGGAGAAGCAGGCTCCATGCAGGGAACCCGACGTGGGACTCGATCCCGGGTCTCCGGGATCACACCCCGGGCTGCAGGCGGCGCTAAACCGCTGGGCCACCGGGGCTGCCCTGTGTGTGTGTTTTTTTAGATTTTATTTATTTACTCATGAGAGACACAGAGAGAGAGAGGCAGAGACACAGGCAGAGGGAGAAGCAGGCTCCATGCAGGGAGCCCGTGGTGGGACTCGATCCCGGCATTCTGGGATCACGCCCTGAGCCAAAGGCAGACACTCAACTGCTGAGCCATCCAGGTGTCCCAACAAACATATATTTGAACCCCAGTTCTCCATACTCTCTACAGCACCAGTATTAAATAATTTAAAAATATTTTCCAATGGCAAGCTTTCCATTTCCACCTCCAGATTCATTCTCTATCCTTTTCCACTCGGCTCTTTGGAGCATCAGTGGGCCCCGTGCCCTCTGGTTCCCTCTGGGTCAGCCAGTGAAGCCATGGGCAGGAGGTGGGCAGGCGGGAGCACAGCAAGGTCAAGGCATTTGTTCTTTTGCTTCCTCTCTGTCAGGTTGATGGCGGATGGGCTGTTTCCTTACCAAACCTCACAGCTCCAGTCTGGTGGTCTCCACTCATTTTGTGTGCCAGGAACGGCTCCTTCCTTACTCTTTCTGACCTAGAAAGGGTCTGGGCTATTGTCAGCCCTGGGTGCTTCACCATCCCTGATTGGTTTCCCCTGACACTGTCCATGCTTTTGTAAGAAGCCCCCTGATGTTAAGTCTCCTAATCACTCTGCTTGAGTGTGTTCCGTTTTTTGCCAGGATCCTAATAGATGTGAACAATAGTATCTCATATTTACGGTATTTTTTTTTTTTGCTTCATATGTTACAATTTCCCTTCAAGTCTGTTATTTAACTTTGCAGCCTTTTTGCAGTTCAGTGTTAAATAGCTTTATGCAGTCAGATTTGTTGACTTTTTCCTTGTTATGTCGTGTTTAGAAAATTCTTTCCCACACTGATTGTGCAAATACCCACCTGGATTTCCTTCTTTTTTTGTGTATAATTACATTTTAATATTTATATCTTTAGTTTATCTGGATTTTATTCTGAAGATATGATTTAGGGATAAAATTTTCTTTTCTTCTTCTTTTTAAAGATTTTATTTATTTATTCACGAGAGACACACAGAGAGAGACAGAGACACAGGCAGAGGGAGAAGCAGGCTCCATGCAGGAAGCCTGATGTGGGACTCCATCCCTGGTCTCCAGGATCCGGCCCTGAGTTGAAGGCAGACGATTAGCCGCCGGGCCACGCATGCATCCCTCACTTCTTCTTTAAGCAGATTTTTCTCCCACTTTCGCAACAATACTTACCATTTCCCCACTCGTTTGAAGGTCTTCCTTTGTCATATTAGCCACTTATTTATTCTGTTTCAGTGATTTGTAGGTCTATTCTGATTCTTTTGTCTAGCCTTAATTTTTGTAACTTTAAATATGTTTAAAATATGGTAGAATAAGTTTCATCTCCTCTGTATTCTTTTTCAGAAAATTTCTGGATATTCAATTTTCATGTTTATTCTTTTAAGCAAACTAGGAATTTTTTTCAAGGCTTCTCTATTCCAAAAGTGTCTTAGGCTTTTATATGGAATTATATTATATTTACATATTATTTTGTAGAGAATTGATGTCTTTTCAATTTTGAGTCTTCTAATCCTAGATATATGGTCACTATATATTTACTTAAATCTTTTACTGTCTTGGTAAAATATCTTCACACATCTTGTGTAAATTTTATATTAGAAATAAGTTGTCATTGCTATAATGGAATTTTTATTCTTGTTATGAAAAGTGAGGGAGAGAGAATTATTCCTATTCAAGTTTTGAAGAATCACTAGCACATTTAAACTCAAATTCATTATAAACTACTTTGCAAAGCATTTCAATTTTTTCTTCTAATATTTGTGCTCATGGTAACTGAACCAACGATTTCACATCAATCTATAGTTAGATATCACATACCGTAGCTGTTAATTCATAAAAGTATAATGGGCTTTTACTTAAGTAAGAAGACCATACAGTACTTTAGTATTTATACTTTAAATCTTACCAAACATTAGTGGCATCCCACTATAACCTTATGAGGAAAGACATCCACATATATAAATTAATTATCTATAAAAATAAAAACTCCACATACATACATTTTCAATACAGCAACACCAATGCTAAATAAAAACTGTGTGCAGATTGAATAGCCCTAGATTTTTCAAAGCTCTTGCTAAATGTGAACAATTTTTACTGCAATAAGATGAATACTAAACATTAACTCTAGAGAATTTAAGTACACTAAACACATAGCTTTAAAAAAGCACCTCTAATTCAGTTTCAAAATGAGCATAGCATCATTGCAGAAATCATTAATGTTACAAAATATTTATAGATACCTCAAATGAAATTTCTGAGCAGTTACATTTTCTGCAACACACCTAAATTTTGTATGCATTGTTATGAATTTCTGAATTTAGTTAATGGTTTTTTTTTTAACAGACTTTAGTTTTTAGAACACTTCTACATTCACAGCAAAATTGAGCAGAAGGTACAGAGAGTTCCCATATGCCTTTCACCCCCACACATGCACAGCCTCCCCCATTATCAATAGCCCCCACCAGAGTGGCACATTTGTTACTATTCATGAACCTACACTGACACATCTTAATCACCCAGAGTCCATATTTTACATTATGGTTCACTGTTGGTGTTGCACATTCATTGGGTTTGGAAAAACTTATAATGACAAATTTCCCACTATAATATCATACATAGGGCATATCCTATCATTGCCCTAAAAGTCCTCTGTGCATTGCCTATTCATCTCTCCTTCCCCTTAACCCCCACAACAACTGATCTTTTTACTGTCTCCATAGTTTTGCCTTTTCTAGAATGTCAAATAGTTGGAGTCATACAATATGTAGCCTTTTCAGATGGGCTTCTTGCCATTAGGGATATACATTTAATGTTCTTTCATGTCTTTTTATGTCTCGACAGCCCATTTCATTTTGGTATTGAATGATATTCCATTGCCTGGATGTACTACAGTTTTTTGTTTTTTGTTTTTGTTTTGTTTCTTTTATTGCCTGGTACAAACTTATTCACCATGGTTTATTTATCCACTCACCTACTGAAGGTCATCTTGGTTGCTTCCAAGTTTTGGCAACTATGAATGAAGCTGCTGTAAACATCTGTGTACAGGTTTTTGTGTGGCTATGTTTTAAACTCCTTTGCTTGAATACCAAGGAGTGGGATTGGAGGATTGTATGGTAAGAAAATGCTTAGTTTTGTAAAAAACTACCAAACTGCTTTCCAAAATAACTGTACCATTTTGCATTTCCCACCAGCAATGAATGGTTGCTCCACGTCCTTCCAGCATTTAGTGATGTCAGTGCTCCAGATTCTGGTCATTCTAATAGGTGTGGAGTAGTGTCTCATTGCTCTAATTTGAATTTTCCTAACAACATCCACTGTGGAGCATCCTTTCATCTACTTATTTACCACATGTATATCTTCTTTGCTGAGATGTCTATTTAATGGTCTTTTCTTTTTATTGCTAATGTTTCAATTGAGGATACAGCTGTGGGATGGAAGATATTATTGGCAAACCAAAACATGAGATTAAATGGCTTATATGATTAAGTGCTTTGCTTACTGTCCTAATTTGTCTCTTAGACTTTTGTTTTCTTCAATTGCAAGTGACTCCTTGACAATCTGTCTTCTCTCCAAATTATTTACCTTGGCCCTTTGTGCACTGACCTCTCTGAGGACAAGTCAGGGTGTGTTCTTCTGACTCAAAGGTTTCAAAGAGAAGTGAGAAGCTTCAACATTTTTTATTGAGTTGAGTAAGCTGACCATGTTTAGGTTTGCACACAGTCTCCCCAAGTCTGTGTCTTTTGTAACCCAAGGCTTTGGCTGATCTGTCTTTTTCTTTCCTGTTTTCCTATGTACTCACGTTCTTCTGTCCTCCTCTCCCCCCTTTGAAGTCCCTTTCTGAACTCCTGGAGGAGGTTCAAACATGAACTTTTTCATTATTATTTGGTTGATTTTCTTCATCTGAACTAAATATTTCATTTTTTCTTTGTGCCTTTCACGTGCTTAATAATTTTTTGGTGCACATGCTTCAAGAATTGTTCTCTTTAATACACACCTTGGTGGCAGGTAAAATGTTTTATCTTTGTATGCCTTGCTGTGCCTAGCATAGTTCACTTCTCACACATAGCAGTTTGTAAAACTGAGTAGTAGTTTCTAATGCCAAGACTCATAGTACATGTTGACATTAGCCATAGTTGGAGTATGATATAATCAAGTATGCACAAATAAAGTTGTAGTTTCTGCTATTAATTTTATGTCAGAGAAGGGCAAAATGGAATTTTTTACAACTATTTCATATACATTAATGTATTTCCCCTTCCCATGATCCTTTACTGAACCATATTAAGTGTTCTTTGAAAAAAAAAAGTAAAATATAAAAGGATAATAATCCCAGTTTTCATTTGAGTAGGATAGAAAATACTAGGCAATTGATTTTTTTCATAAGTGTCATATTTAGTATGTCTGAGTATGGCTGTTACTTGATTTTTAAATAGTTTACTCTTCTAATATAAGTTCAATGTTTATTTAAGAACATTTTAGCTGTCCTAAGTAGAAAAGAGGATCTTGCAAATTTAAGTAGTGTGAAGATATTCATTGTGAATATTTCTGTGAATGGTTATAATAGGAAATTACCAATGGCTTAATTTTAATTATTTTTTCTTTTGCATTATTTAATAAAAGCAAATTTTGTGTAGTAATTTTTGAATTGAATTATTGTGGCTACCATTTTGGAAGATCGGAAATAGCTCCAGTTCTTGTTATCACCAAGAGGGGCAATTTTACTGAAGAATTTCCAGTGGGTGGTATAATAATCTGACTGGTTAATAAAGATTTTTCCTATTGTGAAAAAGAGACAATTCTAGGGGTAGGATTTGGCCTAGCACTCTTGACATTAAACTAGCTCCAGATGAGGGAGTACCTCTGCAAGTACCACAAACGGGAATTCCATTTACTTCCACGTGGGCGCATATGTGCAAACATGCTAGAGAGCACTTCACCACTGGACATGGCCCAATTTAGTTTCATATGGTAGTAGAGAACATGATTTTAAAAATCTGCAGTGGATCAATTGGAAAGAAAAATTCTGGCTGCCTTAGGGGTTAGTGGACATACATGAAGTTATTGCCTTTTTTTTTTCAATAAAATGTAGTTCAAATTGGTTTGTCCTTAAATATTTTAGACAGAAAAATGGTAAAGTTTAAAAGGCAAGTAACAGTGGACTGTTGTCAGTATCCTGTGCATTTCAAAGGTAGAACCACTTTTTAAAGACATTTTATATTTCCCTTGCAATTTAGTTAGGCTGTGTGTAATTGTTCTGAACTGGTTCAATGATTACAAAATGAATTAAACCTACTTTTCCATGTCAACGGATGAATAAATGCCTTGCTGTGTGATGTCATATTATTCTCTGAGATAAGGCTGAGAATGTGGCAAGCATGGATATGCTGGAAGTCAGAACTGAGTTCCGAGTCTTCCTCTTTTCTTACTAGCTGGGAGATCTTGGCACAGTTATTTCACCTATGCCTCAATCTCCTCCTCTGTAAAATCAGTGTAATGCCTGCTTCATATATTTGTTCTGTGGACAAGAAAAATACAGTAGATAGATGCTTACAATTGCCTGGTACAAACTAAGAGCTGAAAAAATGGTAGCTATTTTGATAGCTAAAATCCTCCCACATATAATACTACAAATTTAAAAATCAATAAATTAGATATTTGGAAGGAAAATCAATAAGTCAGGATAGGCTGGAAAAAAAGAGCAAGAGAATAGGTGTATGTCTTGGTTTGGTCAAAATGGAAAAATTAAAAAAAAACAAAATGGAGAAATTACAGAAAAGATTGAGTTTCCTCTGAGTAATTTAAAATGAGGCTTTCTTGGGATCCCTGGGTGGCGCAGCGGTTTGGCGCCTGCCTTTGGCCCAGGGCTGATCCTGGAGACCCGGGATCGAATCCCATGTCGGGCTCCCGGTGCATGGAGCCTGCTTCTCCCTCTGCCTGTGTCTCTGCGCCTCTCTCTCTCTCTCTGACTATCATAAATAAATAAAAATTAAAAAAAAAAATAAAATGAGGCTTTCTTTTTTTTAATTTTTTTTTTATTGGAGTTCAGTTTGCTAACATATAGCATAACACCCATTGCTTATCTCATCAAGTGCCCCCCTCAGTGCCCATCACTCAGTCACCCCAATCCCGCACCCACCTCCCTTTCCACTACCCCTTGTTCATTTCCCAGAGTTAGATGTCTCTCATGTTCTGTCACCCTCACTGATATTTTCACTCACTTTCTCTCCTTTCCCCTTTATTCCCTGAATAGAGAGTTTCGGTGAAGTGAGCAGTCCTTGCTTCACCATTTGGATGGTGCTGGATTTACTATTTTCATGGTTCCATAGCTGGTAACTTTTCAATCAACCTTGGGTATGTGGTATCACTCACCTTTTCCTAGCTCAAAAAAGTTCTTTTCCAATAAGACAGTATTCATATTGCCTTATGGTCAAAATGCATTTACATGCATTATGTAAAATGCATTTTACATTTCAATATTTGTCAGTTCATCCTTTGGGGGATAATGACATCTCTTGATATTGATAAATATCATCTGGTTGTTTATATTTCTCCACCTATTTAATCACAAGGAAAACTATAGCAGAATATCTGTCTTTATTTCTTTCTTGCTTTCTACTGATATCCTATTTTCCTGTAAAACACAGTCACAGTAGTTTAGGTAATTTCCTGAGGGATCTAATGTGGGTAAGTCATGGCTCCTTTTTTTTTTTTTTTTTTTTTTTTTTTTTTTTTTTTTTGGTGCTGCTGCAGTTTCTTTTTGGCTCTCGTGGAATGTCTGCTTTTGCCCTTTGAATGTTTTAAGGTCACAGTTTGTAGCCCTTGTACTCTTTCTAATTATAGAAGTAACATAAGAAAAACTAAAAGTATCTATGAAGTAGAGAACATGGTCACAAACAAGAGTTGAGAGCAAAGAGGCATTGCAGTTTAATTGAGTATCTAAGAAAATTCGTGAAACACTTACCTGGGACCTGGAGATATTCACTTAAATGACAATTGATCAATTGATAGAGCATGAAATAAAAAAAGTTGGGTACACTGGGAAAAATAATAATATGACTAAAACAATGAGAAGAACAATTGTTATAAATATTTATAGTATACTTGTGATGAGCCAGGCAAGAGAGAACACTCTATGAGAATAAAACAATGTTGAAATGCAACAAAAGAAAATGAAATGATTAATACAGAATGAAAAGAGGCATGTAGAATAAATGTCAACAAAAATGACGCTATTTGAATAGAAAATGTTACAGTTTGAGTGGAAAACTCTTGCAGTTTGAGAGGAAAAGTGACCATTGTTTTCTTCTGTGTTGAAATAATATGAGATATAACATAAGACAGGGAAGAGCTATGCTAAAATAGAATGTATAATTTTTGAAAGTACAAAGGAACAGAAAACCAGAGTTCTTAGATGACATATAAAAAGAGAAAATTACTTTAGTTAATGAATGAGTAGTCTTAAAGGAGAAAGACAATGCTTCTTTTACATTCAGAAAAAAAAAAATCATTCCAAATGTTCAAATATAAGGAAGTTGTTAGCTTCCACATATTGGAAATCTCTGTTGCATTTGAATGAAGATGAAGATCAGTAGAGTATGCCAAAGAAAGATGTTTATGAGACATTTTAGGTGAAAAAATAGATAAAAAACCAGTATGCATGGTATGATCCTACTTTTTGTAAAGGAAAATATAAATGTGCTCACATAGGAAAAACTCTGACAGTGTATTAACTGAAGAATTACAAGTGACTATTTCTTAACAGCAAAATCATTAATTTGTTCATTTATTATATCATTCAATAAATGTTCATTAAACACCTGGTATATGTCAGGCACTGTGCAGAGCTCTGGATATATGTTTGTGAACAACAACAACAAAAATGCTTCCAGCTTTCATGGCAGCTTTCATTCTAGAGGAAAAACAAACACTTAGCAAATAAATGAATAAAATTAATTAGACATTATTGATAAGTGCTCAGAAGGAAGCACGCATATCAGAATGGTGTGGCACAGAATACTAGGGTAGAGGTGGGGGTTACTTAGATAGGCTGGAGGGTTGCCTCTCTCAGAAGGCAGTATTTAATCTGGTGTTTAAAGGAAGGGAAAGAGCCAGTCCTTTGAGCATCAGGGGAAAAACAGGAGAAGACGATGATAAAAGAACTTTTTGCTTGATAAAAGAACATTAACAGACATCTGGGATGTAGATTCAGGGCAGGGAATACCTTCGTAAAAATGGAATAAACTAGAATAAGTTGCTTGTAGCCCTGATTCTTGTCCTACCCGGAAACTGGAGAGATGAGACAATCTTCTTTGCATCTCAGTGAAAGACCCAAGGGGACTTTTATCCATTGTTATGGCTTAGAAGGCAAACAGCTGCCATCAGGAAAGTATTCCTGGACCCAGAAAACATTTAGTGCCATGAGTTAGATTCTGATTTAGCTCCTGCATAACCATGAAATGACATCAAATCATTGATGTGTCTGGTGGCTGGGGGAGTCTAGGGGAGTGGGCTCTCTGAGATCCTTTCGGAGGGTCTAGGAAATCAAAACTATTTTCTTTTTTTTTTCAAAACTATTTTCATAATAATATTAAGATGTTATTTGCCTTTTTCATTCTTATTTTTTTGTAGGTATGCAGTGGAGTTTTTCTAAAGACTAAATGATATATGATATTGCAACAGAGTAAATGCAGAAGCAGTTGGGATAAAACAGTTGTCATCTATTAAGCCAAACATTGAAGAGATTTGCAAAAATGTAAAACAATGTTATTCTCTCACTATTTAGTTTTGATTTGGGGAAAATATAGTTTTTTAAATAAAATATGCTATTTAGAGTATATAGTACATAAAAGTTCATTATTATTTCTTCTTTTTCTGTTTTTGTTATTGCTTTTTTCTAAATGAACAAATTGGTAATTTAAAAAAAAAATATTTTTATCTATTTATTTAAGAGAGAAAGCACGATTGGGAGAAAGGCAGAGGGAGCCCAACTCTGGGGATGATCCCAGAACCTGAGAACATGAGCTGAGCTGAAGTCAGACACTTAACCGATTGAGCCATCCAGGCACCCCTGAGTAAATCAGTATTTAAAATTTTTCTCTTTTATGTTCAAATATGGTAAACATTGAAAAATACCACCCATGTGAACAAAAAGCTTTTAGAAGTACTTGATAATTTTTAAAGTGTAAAGAGATCCTAAGATCAAAAAGTTTGAGAACCAATAATGTACAAGAAGAAAGACTGGACTAAATCCTTAGGAAATGGTACAGCCAAGATTTGTTGAATTTCTTTCTAATTGTCAACTAGCATTTAACATATCGGATCTTTATGGATGCTTGCTTCCAATGCTTTTGAAGGAGAATAAATAAATTTTTAGAGCACTTAGAAGTTTTGCCTCAAACCTTTTAAGCGAAACCAGACACAATACGAAATAATGAACAAACAGGAAAAAAAAAAAACCTAGACAAATGTTTCTAAAGAATTCTAGCAGGAGAGGAGTTGATGTGATGTGAATAAATTTTCGTGCCTGTGTAATGGCATAGTCTTTAAGAATGTGGAAAAAGTTTAAGTTTAGGGAACTTTAAAAGCTTCTAAAAAAAGTTCTATTTTTATTTTAGAAATTGCAATCTAGCTACATTAACTAATACATTGTTATTTTCTTTATTAATATTTTTCTTTATTATATGTGCCAACAGTTATAATGTGTTGTTTTAACTGCTATGAGAAAGAGGTAGCTGCTCAGATACCAAGCCAATGTAGTAATCATTTACAAAAGATAATTGGATTCTCAAAATAGAGGAGATAATTTTATATGTAGATTGATAGTATGTTTGACTACAATCTTTTGGTAGCATGAGTTATATGCCATGATTCATCTTTGTGAGTCATGATTAACAACATGACCTATTTGTACATGTTGAGTTTTTGAGGATTGGGTAACAATAGGTGATATACTCCAGTGGTATCATTAAGATTCAAGAGCTCTTACAAAGGCGAGTCTTTGGAATAACATTTCATTAATTACCCACGTAGTTTTCAATCAGCAACTAACCCCTAATTATTCTGTAAGTTCATCCTTGAGCATGCTTTGCTTAAAATAACATTTATCATTTTTTTCACATTACAAAAGGAATACGTATTCATTGTAGAAATTATAGTAAATATGGAAATGCTTAAAGAATCAAATAATGCAGGCACGTCCTTCTCTTGAAGATCACTCTACTAACATTTGGGTACATCTCCTTCTAGTCAAATCTGACATGTACATACATGTTTTTCTTTTGCAAATGGAACCATATTGTACCTACTGTTTTAAAAATAGCTTTTTCCCCAACATTATTTCATTAACGTTTTCAAGTATTCATTTTGTTAGTATTCACGTTCTCTAAAGTTTTCCAGATATTTTTATTACTATTATCTTATAATTATGAGAATGTATCATGCTGTCTTGAAGATTCTATCACTCAGAGTTCTTGTTTGCAAACAACAGAAACTGATTCTGGCTAAATTTCACAGAGAAGGAATTTACTGGAAACATTGGCAGCTCCCAGGGTAGAGGGAAAGATAGGCCAACCAGGCTCAGAATGTGAAAAACCAATGACTATGGTGAAACACTAGAAATTTCTATCTCAATATGTGTACCTATCTGCTTAATCTACAGAATCTATTCATTTTCTTAGGTTAGAATCAAAAGAGAATGGATATGAGCTGGTTGTCAAAATGGTAAAAGAGGAACAAGTCAGACACTGACATAAATGGAAATAATTCCTGCAGCTCTGAACCAGAGGGGTTATTATATAACGAGACCAGGTGACTAAAGATCCCTCAGCTGCTGCCTTGTGAGTCAGGCATAAGACAGGCAGGTCTTCATTTCTTACTTACTGCTATTTATGAAGTGAACACCTTATTGTTATCTCTTTGGGTGACAGGAATAGCCACAGTGGGCTGTCCCTGAGGGATGCTTGTGGAAGTCAGCTGGAAGCAGGCCTGCATGACTTGGAAGTCGGAGTTGTGGCCATGTGGAAAAGCAGAGGAAGCCAGGATGTGAAGAATCTTAAGATTTAAGGCAGTGCTATATCAGAGTAGCAAATGAAGTCCTTTCATTCCCCCCATTCCCCTTCTCTAAATTGCTAAGTCTGAGACCATGTGTTAGTCTGACTGATAGAACAGCTTGAAACTAGGCCATTTGAAATATAGATGAATTCTTGAGGATAGGTGAGAAAATATGCCATTTTGAAAGCTGTCTTCTACTGAAATCATTGCATAATGGCATTCGGCAGCATTAGAAACGACATGGAGAAGAAATAGTGTTTCGAGAATAGAATTTCTCTTAGCTTTCTTTAGAGTACTGAGGAGTTCTTCCAGAGAATACTTTCTTGGTCGACTAAGTAAAACTGGATCTCCAACAACTGTTCTAACTGGGAGAAGTTGTCCTCCATATAGCACTGGACTGACTTTTAGTGGTGACAAAATATGTTAGTCGCTGTCCTTCTCCATTCCCTTCCTCCACCCCATCCCCCCAAAAGAAGGAGTGTTTTAGTGATGTTTCTTTCTTTCTTTCTTCTTTTAAAAGTGCTTATTTTGAGAGAGAGAGAGTGCAAGAGAGCATGAGTGGGAGGGCAGAAGGAGAGGGAGGGAGAACCCCAAGCGGAAGCTCCATTTAGTGCAGAGCCCAACACAAGACTCCATCTCAGCAGCCTGAGATCATGACCTGAGGCAAAACCAAGAGTCCCACGCCAGGTGTCCCCAGTGATGTTTAATTCTTAAAATGGAAGCTTGCCGAGAAAATTAGTGCCCTAGTCTCTGAAGTTTTCTTTTTCTATTTCTTTTTCTTTTTTTTTTAAGTTTTTTTATTTTAATTTACCTGTTTTTTTCAGCATTTGAGGACTTCCAAGAGTTGGCAATACGGAGCAAGAAATGAGCAGTAAATGGAGAAAGAGAAAATAAGGTACTTATGCCTATTGAGAACTTACTAGTTCGCTTATTTTGCACATCACTTCTCAGTTTATTCTCCCAAACACTCTATAAGTGAGTATTAGTATTTTTATGTTACAGAAGAGTTAACTGAAACTCAGCAAGGATAAGATTTGCTCATGAATGCAAATTGTGGTTTCTTCCCCTTTAAACTGTTTTCACCATAGCAGTTGAGGGCAACGAAAGGAAACAGGTAAAGGACATTGCATTTGGTGGGGATAGAGGAGAAGATGCAAGACTGTTTTATGACATTTGTAATTGACATTTGGTCAGTTCACACCTGCATTTGTATTTAATCACAATATAACCTCTAATGTAAAGTTACACAAATGTAAAGAACTGATTATTAATTGAATTTATTTAACAGCATGGTTACTAACAACTAATAATAGGAAAGCTGTGTCTGTGCTCTTTACATTATCAGAAACATTTTTTATGATAATTTGTTCTAATATCTGATGATTTTTATAACGGCCATATCTATCCATCCATCTAGCCATCCATCCATCCATCCAACAATCATCCATTCATCCAGCTTTCCTCATTTGTATAGCATATATATATATATATATATATATCCACATATGTGCACACTCAAAAAAGTTTTTTTTCCTTTTTTTATGTTTTTATTTAAATTCCAGTGAGTAAACATGTTGTAACATTAGTTTCAGGTGTACAATCTAGTGATTCAACATTTCCATAAGTCACCACGTGCTCATCACAACAAATGAACTCCTTTTTTTTTATTTGTATTTTTTTTAATTTTTATTTATTTATGATAGTCACAGAGAGAGAGAGAGGGAGAGAGGCAGAAACATAGGCAGAGGGAGAAGCAGGCTCCATGCACCGAGAGCCCGACGTGGGATTCGATCCCGAGTCTCCAGGATCTCCCCCTGGGCCAAAGGCAGGCGCCAAACCACTGCGCCACCCAGGGATCCCCAACAAATGAACTCCTTAATCTCCATCACCTACTGCACCCAACAACCCCACCAACTATCAGTTTGTTCTCTATAGTTAGTCTATTTTTTGGTTTGCCACTCTCTTTTTTCCTTTGCTCATCTGTTTTGTTTCTTAAATTCCACATAGGAGTGAAATCTTATGGTATTTGTCTTTCTCTATTTTGCTTAGCATAATACTCTCTAGCTCTATCCACGTTGTTGCAAATGGCAAGATTTCATTCTTATTTATGGCTGAATATATATGTTATACATAACATATATCATATATATATATATATATATATAATTTCTTCATCCATTCTTCAGTTGATGGACATTTGGACTAGTTAGGCTATTATAGATAATGATGCTATAACCATTGGGGTCATGTATCCCTTTGAATTGGTGTTTTTGTGTTCTTTGGGTAAATATCTAGTAGTGCAATTGCTAACTAGTAGGGTAGTTCTATTTTTAACAGTTTGAGGAACCTCCATACTGTTTTTTAGAGTGACCTCACCAGTTTGCCTTCCCACCAACAATGCAGGAGTGTGCCGTGCCCCTTTCTCCACATCCTCACCAAAACCTGTTGTTTCTAGTGTTGATTTTAGTCATTTTGATGGATGTGAGGTGATATCTCATTGTAGTTTTGATTTGTACTTCCCTGATGATGAGTGATGTTGAGCTTCTTTTCACGTGTCTGTTGGCCACCTGTATGTCTTCTTTGGAAAAGTGTGTATTCATATCTTTTGCCCATATATAAAATGGATTATTCATTTATATGGGTATTGATTGTTACAAGTTCTTTATATATTTTGGATACTAACTCTATATCATATGTGTCATTTGCAAATATCTTCTCCCACTCCATAGGGTGCCTTTTAATTTTGTTGATTGCTTTACTCTGTAGAAGCTCTTTATTTTGATGAATTTCCCAGTAGTTTATTTTTGTTTTTGTTTTCCTTGCCTCGGGAGACGTATCTATTAAGAAGTTGCTATGGCCAATGTTACAGAGGTTACTATGTTCTCCTCTAGGATTTTGATGATTTCATCTCTCACATTTAGGTCTTTAATCCATTTTGAATTTATTCCTGTGTATGGTGTAAGAAAGTGGTCCAATTCCATTCTTTTGCATGTTATTGTCCAGTTTTCCCAATATCATTTGCTGAAGAGATTATCTTTTTCCCATTGCATATTCCTTCCTGCCTGCCAAAGATGAATTGACCTTATAGTTATGGGTTCATTTCTGGCTTTTCTATTCTGTTCTATTGACCCATGTGTCTATTTCTTTGCCAGTACCATACTGTTTTGATTACTACAGCTTTGTAATATAATTTGAAGCCCAGAAGTGTGATGCTTCCAGCTTTGTTTTTTTCTTTTTCAAGGTTGCTTTGGCTATTTGAGGTCTTTTGTGGTTCCATACAAATTTTAGGATTGTTCTAATTCTGTGAGAAATACTGTTGGTATTCAAAAACAGCTTTTAAGTCTTGGGACATCTTTAAAATTTTACATTATTTAAAACAACATACAGTAATAACATTTTCTGATTGTAAAAATAATCTTTGCTAATTGAAGACAAGTTTAAAAGCATGATGAAAATAAAGATCACCTAAATCTTATAAACAGTGGAAACCACTATTAGCAGTTTTTCATATTTCCTTGTGTTCTAAAATATATATGTACAGAAAAAACCTTCTGTTTTAAGAGAATAGGTTTATAAGAAGTTAGAAAAATAGTGCAGAGCTGTCCTATGGACACTTACGCAGTTACACTCAATGGTTACATCTTACATAATTATAGTACAATATCAAAACCTAGATAGGGGGTTGCCTGGGTGCTCACTCAGTTAAACATCAGTCTCTTGGTTTCAGCTCAGGTATTGATCTCAGGGTTGTGAGGTCAAGTCCTGCTCCACTGGGGGGCTTGAAAACAAACAATATCAAAATCCAGGGATTTGATGTTGGTAAATGTGTATGTATGGTTCTATCATTTTATCACATGTATATTTTCATGTAATCACCACCACAATAAAAATTGTATATGCATATTTAAAAATTGAGGTCATTGTGTATTATCTACTTTATAACTCTTTTCTCCATTTAACAACACACTACACTGAGAATATTTTTCATAACAATTAATATCTCTCCTATAATGACAACATTTTTGTCTGTCTGGTTTTCCATTGTATAGACACACATTTGTGTGCATTTTGGATAATTTTTTATAGTAAATAGAACTGCGTAGTTAATGGCTATGAACATTTTAAAAGTATTCGCTGCATACTACTGAATTACCTCTTGAAATATATCGGTTTAAACTCATGTGAGCCAAAATGAATGATGAGGCCATTAACCAGTGACTTGGCCAACATAGGTTTTAGCATTAAAAGAAATCAATACTTGGGGTGCCTGAGTGGCTCAGTCAGTTGAGCATCCGACTTGGATTTTGGCTCAAGTCATGATCTCAGGGTCATGGAATCGAGCCCCAAGTTGCATTCCATGCTCCAGCAGAGTCTGCTTATCCCTCTCACTCTGTTCCTCTCCTTGCTTGTGTGCATGCCCACTCTCTCGAAAAATAAATATTTTTTTTTGAAAAGAAATACTTATTTGATAGGTGAAAGTGTTATTTTATTGTATACCAATTTGGATATATGTGATCCTAGTAAAGTTGAATATTTTTCATGCTTATTAAACATTTCTATATCTTTCTTATAAATTCTTTATTCCTATAATTCAGCCATAGGGGAATTCTTGCTTTCTTTTTTTTTTAAAGATTTTATTCATTTATTCATGAGAGACACAGAGAGAGAGAACTCTATATAGAATATATATATTCTTTCATATATATGTGTGTGTGTGTGTGTGTGTGTGTGTCATTTCTGTGTGAAGGATACTATCCCATGATCCTATATGTAGTAACTTTTTGTATGCTTGTCTTAGTTTGTTACTGGGTTTTATATTTTGTTTACAATGATTTTGCTGTACAGAAGTTAAGGTTTTTTTGTGTTATCAAAGCTATCAATCTTTTTTTTAGTAGTTTCTGCTTTTGGAGAGTCCTTTTCTACCTTGAAATAATTAAGTTATATTTTCTTTTTGTTCTTAGAGGATTTCTTTTTTATATTAAACTCTTTGAACCATCTGCCATCTATTTTAGTGTATAGTATAAGCTAAGAATCTAGTTAATTTTTATTCTAAATTGTTAGCTATCTCAGCAACAGCTTTCAAAGTCCTTTCCAGTAACCTGAAATGTCTTACTTATGTATGAAAATCAGATGTATAGTACATAAATGATAGAAAGCGGATTTTAAAAATTAAGATATAGTTGCCATGTAATGCTACATAGTTTCAGGTGTACAGCATAGTGATTAAAGTAGTCTGCATGTTATGCTATGTGTAGCTACCATCAGTCATCATACAACATTATTACAGTATCATTGACTATTTCCCTATGCTGTGCCTTTTATCCCTATGACTTACTCATTCCATAACTGAAAGCCTGTATCTCCCACTCCCCTTCACCCATTTTGCCCAACCCTGTCTGTGGCAACCACCAGTTTATTCTCTGTATTTATGAGTCTGTTTCTGTCTTTTTGGTTTGCTTGTTCATTTTTTTTTTTCAGATTCCACATGTAAGTGAAATAATGTAGTTGTCCAGAATAGAAAGTGGATTTAACTCATGAATTCATTTCTTTATTTTTTAAGATTTTATTATTTGAAAGAGAGAGAGTGAGAGAGAGAATGAGCAGGAAGAGTGGCAGAGGAAGAGGGAGAAGCAGACTCCCCACTGAGCAGGAAGCCCAGGAGGTTCGATCCCAGGACTCTGGTATCATGACCTGAGCTGAAGGCAGCTTAACCGACTGAGCCACTCAGGCACCCCATATCAATTCATTTCATTTACTCACTTATTCTTCTTCCATTCACTCATTCCATAGACACTCATTTAGTACCCACTGTGTGCTTTAGTTGTAGTGATTAAAATGATGGGCAGGGTATTTGTCATTATAGGATTTTCTTTTATGATTGGATTTGGCAAAGGAAGAGGACATAACAATAAGTAAAAATCTATGAAAATTTTAGATAGAAGCTCTATGAGAAAGAGAAAATATGACTGCTTCTCATGACCTCACACTCTAGTACACACTCATACCATCATATCTTCCTTCCTGCACACAACCGCTGGTAAACTCCATTAGTTTATGGATCACCTTGCTTATAGGTCACTTCTTGGTGTCTCTAACCACCTCCCACCAAGTAAAGTGGTAAACTGTTCCTCTCCACTTCTACTTTTTCACTGCCCAACTCCTTTGTTCCATTTTTCTTCTTTAGTACATGTTGCTTCTGACATGCCATATGTGCTGTGGGTTGTTATTTATCATCTGTCTCACCCTACTAGAAGTAAACTCTGCTAGGTGGGGATTTTGTTTTCTTCATGGCATATGACCAGTACTCAAAATGGTGCCTGGCATAAAGCAAGCATTTAATAAATGTGTATTGAGTAAATGGGGCTGGGAACTACTTAGTGACATTTTAGCTGAGTTTTGAATAAAAGACCTTCTCTGAAAAGATGTGGGGAAAGATTATTTCATGCAGATACATAAAAAGATTTTTATATAAAAGCTTTTCTAAGCATTTTTCAAAAATTATTTCATGTAATCCTCTAATAATCCTATGATATATGTGTAGTTGTTATTCCCCTTATGCAGATGCAGAAATGAGGCACAGAGAAAGTGAATAACTCAACCAAAGGCATACACCTTTCTAAACACAGGCAAAAAGCCAGGCAACATGCAGCTAGTCTGTACGTTTATCTACTACGCCTTGCTGCCTTTCCAGGTGTAGCCAGTGCAAAAACCCTGAGGCTGGGACAAACCTGAAGTTTTTGGATGGACAGTAAGGAAATCAGTGTGGCTGGTGTATATTTAAGGATGAGGAACACAATATGAGTTGACTTCAGAGAAGTAGGTAAAGGGGAGAGCATAGAAGGCCTTGTTCTCCTTCTGGGGAAAGAGTGATATAAAGATTGTTTTTATTGCTGGAGACTTTTAACAGTGCAATGATGTGACCTGATTACACTTTAAGCAATTTGCTCTAGATCCTGAATGGTGAAGAGAGTTCATGAAAAAAAAAAAAAATTCCTCACGAACAGTTTGTTAATTCTGTTTCCTCTGGATATAAATATTTTAAAGTTATAGTAGTTTATAAATTACCTCCATGAATGTTTGAGTCTTTGTTATATTGGCAAATAGAATATCTTTATATTTTTATTATGTTTTGTTATTTTCAGCACAGTGAGATTTAATTCATGAAAATGAAGATGATGTAACATTAGAACTTTTGAGAAGATGAACAGAAAGGCATAGCAGGCACAAATGTCAAACTGCAACTAATTCATAATATCCTGGCTCATTTCCTAAAATTCAATCATTTTTTAAAAAAACAGCTTTGTTGAGGCACAATTTACATACCATAAATGTCACCCAGTTTAAGTGAATAATTCAATAATTTTCAGTGTATTTACAGGATTGTGCAGACATCACCACATTATCATTTTAGAACATTCTCATCACCCCAATAAGAAACTTTGTGCCCGTTATCAGTCACAGCCCTAGGCATTCATGAATCTACTTTCTGTCTCTAAACTTCCCTTTTCTGAACATTTCTTATGAATGAAATCATACAGTATGTGATCTCTCATGTCTGGCTTCCTTCACTTAGCATAATGCTTTTGAGGTTCATCCATGTTTTAGTATGTATCAATACCTCATTGCTTTTTGTTGGTGAATAATTCTCCATTATATGGATATACTACATCTTATTATTCATCCGCTGATGGATGGGTTATTTCCACTCTTGACTATTAAAAGTAAAAGCTGCTTTAGATATTCCTTTACAAATCTTTGTGTAGAGATGTGTTTTCATTTCTCGTGGGTAAAGATTTCTTTTGGAAGGAGTGGAAATACTGGGTTTTTGGTAAATCTTTGTTTAACATTAATTTTCAAAGTGTTTAAATAAAACCAGGATAACCTGCATCATGGTTTTTATTTTAATAAATTGCCATCACCAAATAATTTAGGTTGTTTTGCTATTAAACACCAATTTGTGAAACTAGCTTTTGGTATATACTTAAAATTTTAAGTTATTTAATAAGGAATGTCTGCATTTCAATAATATTTCAAATATTGAGAAATAATTTCTCTATGCTCAGATTTTTTTCTTGGTGCTCAATTTGAGAATTGATTAAAAAGATCTTTCAAATGAAGATGCTAAGTTATTTCAGAACATATAACATATGGAGTTATTTCTGTTTTTAAAACAATCTTCTGTGGAACAAGAGGTTTGCAAATCACAGGGTGAATATCTTTCTTCTTTGTTATTTTAGCTGCTGACATTTTAAATTCAATTTAGCAGTGGCCTTATATTTTTAAAGTTAATGAAGTGGGTTTCAGGTTCAGTTAACAGTAATTTAAGATGACAATTAAATCATTAGTGAAGCTAATTATTAAATGGAAAACTCACTGTAATACTCAAGCTCATAAAGAAATAAAATCTTATGTCCAAGTGCTATGCAGACTGTGAGCTGGTTGATGGGTAGTAATTTTAATGGAGCAGCACGGTAGCAAGGTTGACAGATGACAGTCCTGCACATGGAATTATTTCCAGCAAGCTGAACTTTAATATTTAGGTTCATGTTTAGTCACGATTTTATTTAGCTAAGTGACATAGGATATAAAACACTGTTTCATGGCATCTAAGGAAGTGTTTCTAAATAATGTAAATATATCTACTAGGTTTGCCCTGTTTATCTCAAACTCATATGACAAGCATAGTAATTGCTATGTTTATCATAATAAAAATAAAATCAAAATGATGCTGCTAGAAATGCTTTTATACTTTTATTTTGGTAAGCAAGGACATGCATTTGTATTGGGTATATACCTGGGGCAAAATTGTTGGATAATGAGGAATGCTATGTTTGATTTTGGTAGATAGGGCCATTCCATTTCTGTAAGTGGTTAAACCTCTTAATACTGTTAGAAAGTATCTGTTGCTCTGTCTTAATTTAATAGGTAGAACTGATGACAACCCACGTTCATTGACAGCAAAATGAATGACTAAGTGGTGGGATGTACAAAGTGGAGTACTATACAGCAAGGAAAACAGACTATAAAGTTCAGGTACGATCTGCTTGAATCTCAAGGGCATAATGATAAATGAATAAAGCAAGACACAGGTGAAATGTACTGTACAATCTCTATTTTTACAAAGTTATAGACAAAATTAAGCTGTGATGTTAGAAGTGAGGATAGTGGTTAATTTGGAGAGTAAAGAGGCTAGTGATAGAAAAGGGGCAGAAGGGAATTTTCTGGGTGGTGTTATATTTTGCTTCTTGACCTGGATGTATTCATTTCATGAGCTGTACACTTATGATCTACACATCTTCGTATATAAATATTAAAATTCAGTAGAAAGTAAAAGACAAGTAGGTATTAAACTTAGAAAAACATTCATTTTAAGTCCTTTTGATTTTAATTGTAGCATTGATTTGAACTTAAACAGAATCATTAAAGCAAAATTTATTTAAAAAACTCTCACACTAAGAAATTTTTTGATATATGCTATCCCATAAAGTACTTTTTGTCCATTATTTTTGTGATTTTTTAAAAAAGATTGTCTTTGTAGTTTTGTTCCTTTTTAATGCCTTTAAAATTCTGCCAGTTTTACAATACATTTTTTAAAAAGTTCTTAAAGTTAACATATAGTGTTTTTAAAGTTAACATACAGTGTAATATTAGTTTCAGGTGTACAATATAGTGATTCAACACTTCCATACATTACTCGATACTCATCACAAGGGCACTCCTGAATCCCTATCATCTACTTTCCCCATCCCCACCCTCTTCCCCTCTGGTGGCTAGAGGGACAGTACATTTTAATTATGGACAATCATGTTACTCTTGTGATTCTTTTGTTAAAACAATTTTAATTGTTTCACCATATAATTATTTTGTAAATTCCTCCCAAATAAGTAAGATTTTAATTTTGATTACTTTTATTTTAAATGAGTTTGGGAGGAATTGACAGTTTAAAAGATCTTTTTAATCCAGGTTTATCTATAATGTCTCTCCATTTATTTAAGTCTTCTCTTGTGCCATTTAGTAACTTTTTCTTTTTAAAACTAAATTATGATCACATGGTTAAAATATGAATACATTCCTGTTAAACAATGAAAACTAATAAATTGTAATTTTGTATTCAGATATATCACTTTTCCCTCCATAGGGCTATTCAAAGTTATCAATTGACGTGTACCCCTTCAAACTTTTGTATGCATCTACATATGTGTAAATGTACCCAGAAACATAAGTATGGTATCATGCTGTAGTATTTTTTGGTTTATATGAACTGTAACATGTAATCTACATTTGTGTGTATGTGTTCTGCTTTTCATTTTTCTCTCCTAATAATATGGCTGACTTAGAACCTTTTGCATACTAGAATATTAGAATTCCCTTATTCTTTTAAATTGTTGATTTGTGTTGTTGACCAGTAGAATGGATGTACTATGGATTATTTATACATTCTCTCTCTCTTTATTTAGGTTTATCTATTTATTTGTCAGAGAACATGAGTGGGGGAGGGGCAAAGGGAGAGGGAGAAAATCCTCATGCTGGCTCCCTGCTGAGGGTGGAGCCTGTCACAGGGCTCAATCTTGAGGCCCCCAGATCATGACCTGAGCTGAAATCAAGAGCCTGTTGCTCAATTGACTGAACCACCCCGGGACCCCTATTTTTATATTCTCTTAGTGGTTATGTAGATTGTTTCAATTTTTTATGATTATAAGCAATGCTAAGCCACAGCCTATCCATATATCCTTGTACACACTTAGAAGTTTTTCTCTAAAGTAGATTTTGAGAGGTGGAATTGGTCAAAGGGTATGCATATATAAAAGTTTGATTAAAACTGTCTAGTTCTTCTCTACAAATATTTTTTTCCAATTGGCATGCTCGCCAAGAATGCATAAAAAATTCATTTCTATGCTCTCATCAACACTTTGTATATTAAACACCACAGGAGATGGTAAAATGAATAATTATTGCTCTTGTGAAATTTATATCCAATGTGATCAAGTATAAAAATAGTCATAACAAGGCAACAAAAATAATGCATTAAAAGTAGTTGAACTTGTGGAAACCATAGCTAAAATGCTTGATGATGAGAAAAAGGATGTTATCTTTAAGATGCCCTTAGTGAATTCTTCCCGGCCAAAAGGGTAGGCTCAGAAACTCAATTTGTTGGCCCACTGAGTGAACTCATTTTTCAGGAATAGATTCACAATAAACAAACTTCAGAGTCTGAAGTAATAAACCAATTTATTAATGTACAGGAAGATAAGGAGTGCCAAAGGTTTCAGACAGGCTCTCCAACTGTCACCTTCTGTCCATGGATACTCCACACAGAGAGCCAAATTATCATTCAAATGTCAGCTAACCCAGTTTTTAGAAAATATATGCACAAGGCAGTCCATTTAGCATGTGCTATGTGAAGCCCTTCAACTTGGAAAACCAATTTATAATCTTGATCATTGAGCATTTAATGAGAAAGAGGAGAGAGAGTGGAGGTGGTAATGGGAATCACCATTTCCACAATGTGGGATATACCTGCCTCTGGTCAGAGAAATGTTTCCTAGGCAGAGACATCCTCTCTTTTGGACACTGCTGGGAGGGGCCCAGCCGATATTTACCTCTGCTGTTCTCTCTTCTCTGAGCTCACAAGGATGGACCTATCTGATGGGTACATTATATTTCATTACAATCAAGCATTATTCTCTAGGAGCAATCCATGTTTTTTAATCCTAATAATAAAATCAATAATTATAGTAGTAGTGTTTATTTAGGGCTTATGATATGCTAGGCACAGTTCCAAGTGCTTTAAATACATTGACTCATTTAATCCTCTTTAAAGTGTCTTTCTCTATCTCCATCTTTGTCCATCATGTATTTGTTTGACAGCTCATCATCTCTTTGAGGGAGCATTTATTTTAGTTATGCATTCTTGGAGTGGCCCTCAATAAGGGCACAATATATGGAAACACAAAATACATCGAGAATTCTAAGTAGAAGTGATTCTTTTTGATTAGGTCAATAAGGGAAACTTCTCATGAAGGAGAGGAAGGGGCTTTAAAAAGTGAGTAGAATTTTTATGGATGGAAATAGAAAATTCCCCACTCTAAAAAAATGAACAACAGTTTTTCTGCTTAAAAGGTTACATTTCACTTAACTGAAAAGTTTGCTTACATGAAATACTTAATTCCTCAATAATACCTGACACATAAAATCTATTTTATAAAAAGTTACTGGGCAGGCCCAGTGGCTCAGCGGTTTAGCACCGCCTTCAGCTCAGGGCCTGATCCTGGAGACCCAGGGTCGAGTCCCAAGTCAGACTCTCTGTATGGAGCCTGTCTCTCCCTCTGCTTGTGTCTCTGTTTCTCTCTCTCTTTCTCTCTCCTGTGTCTCTACCTCTCTCTCTTTCTCATGAATAAATAAATAAAATCTTTAAAAAAAAGTTTGCTATTGAGGGTAGGGCTGGGGAGACAATATGGATATTTTCCTGTAAAATTCTTATCATCTGATTAAATTAAATGGAAATTAAAATAAAAGACTGTTATTGGCCTTTTCTTTCTAATTGTGTTTCTCACACACTTGGACAATTTATATCTTAATGAAAATGAGGCTCAAGAGATGCTTTTAAAATCCAGGAGGGGAAATTAGAATGCATTCCCCTTGATTGCAGCATTTGCTATTTTAAAGGGAAAAAACATCAGTGGTCACTTATAAATTGTGATTCTGACCTACATTGCAGAGCTAGCAAATTTCCCTGCGAAACTGATCAATAACACGCTGTTGAAAGAGGACCTTGCTAACAGCCTTTCCTTAGAAAAAGCTAAGGTTGACAGTCCAGGAAACAATTTTTTCAATTTCATCTACTCTCTTGGAATTCCCAGCAGGTAAAATTGCTCCCTGTTTCATAGTCACAGAAGCATTTCCCTTAAAGTAATAATGTTGGTGTTGATTGCATTTTTTATTTTATTTTTAAAAAAGATTTTATTTATTTGTTCATGAGGGACGCAGAGAGGCAGAGACATAGGCAGAGGGAGAAGTAGGCTCCCCACTGAGCAGGTACCTTGATGCAGGACTCTATCTCAGGACCCAGGGATCATGACCTGAGCCCAAGACAGACGCTGAACCACTGAGTCACCCAGGTGCCCTTTGATTGTATTTTTAATATGAAACTTATAAGTAGGTGCTTCTGGGTAATCATGGTAGCCAGCTAGCTGTATCTGACACCCTTTCTCCCAGCTTCTGGTACAGTGCCCTGGAAAGATGCATAGAGAATACTGAACTGCAGCAGAGGAGGAAACAAAAGGAAAGGCAGTGAATCAAACTTCACATGAAATTTCTGCTATCATCAGTGGAGCAGAATTGAGATTCTTGTTTTTGGATTATGCACCACCCATCCAATTTTTAAAAAGATTTTATTTATTTATTCATAAGAGACACAGAAAGAGAGGCAGTGACACATCCATCCACTTTTTATATCAGAATAGAATAAAGAAGCTCAAGGTTGATAGGAAGAGATATTATTGAGCTAACCTCTTTGTAAAGGCAGACATCCCCTCAATCAGGATTTCCCAACTTTGGCCCTATTGACATTTGGGACCAGACAATTCTCTGTTGTGGGGGACTGTTCTGTATAATGTGAATGGCTCAGCAGCATTCTGGTCTCTACCCACTGGATGCTAATAGCGCGTCCTGACCCCTGGTTGTGATAATCAAAAATGTCTCCAAACATTGTCAAGTTCCTTCAGGGAGGAAATAGTTCAGGTTGAGAATCATGATATAGATGACTAGCTTAGCTAGAGCCTCCAGCTTCTCTGTCCTACCTCTCTTTTGTCTCTTTTCTTTTTTTTTTTTTATGACAGGAAGTCAATGGGGAGCACATTGCAGTGCCCTGACAGCTGAGGCAACTTGTCCCTAAAAAGATTTTAAGAAACTCATTTGGATCAAGATTCATCCATGGTGATAGAAGTTAAAGTAACGGTTATCTTTGAAGGAGAAGATGGGAGGGATGCAAAAGAGGCTTCTCCAGTGGTAGAAGCATTCCATATCTTGATCTAGGTGGTGGTTATCCATCTGATAAAATTCAATGAGCCCAACTTTTAGGCTGAGTACAATTACTATATTTAAGTTATACCTCCATTAACAATAAAAATAGAGAAAAAGAAAAGAAAAAGAAACTCCAACACAAGGCATATCAAAAGGAAAAGGACAAGGACTATTTCTTTGAAGATTGATAGTGAGAGTGAGCCTTTGAAAATGAAAAGATGTGAACATTTTAGAATGTATGTGCTTGCATCAAAGAGCTCTGCTTTGGGAGCCAGTAGATTATCACGTAGTCCATGCTGGTGGCTCTCTATCATTCCTATGAAGTAAAGAGGAAATTAGAATTAAAAGCTGGGGCTATAATTCAACCTTTTGTCATAATCTTGGAGTGATTTCAGCAAACTACAAAGATAATGGATTAGTTTTAAAAATGCAATGGATTAGTCCACCTGAGCCATGCCAACAGAAATGGAGTGCATATGCCCAGAAAGTTAAGAAGGAGAAGCTCCATATGAGCCACTCATCTGTCTCCTTGAATGCAAGCACTGTACTAATCAGTATCCCATACAGGTCTTCTACTGCATGGGTAATGTTCTCTAAGGCACAGTCCTCTGTTGCCCCTCTCCCAGTAACACCAATGCTTTTACATCTAAATCTAGAAAGCAGTGTCCTGGGGCTAGAGTGCAAGGGGCCGGCCATGGCTTATTTGTTTGGGGAATAGAGTTCCTGCAAGTAGAGCATTATGTCCAGAGCAAGAACAGTGAACAGGAAGTATACTTGGAATAAAGCTTGACATGAATGTAGAGCAGTTAGAATTCTAGAATGGTCAGTGCAATAGTGGCAGATCTGGCACCTCACATTACATATCATCTACGTAAAAATGGTGTGCCCACTACGTTTCATGACAATTTTTCTAGCCTTCCTTCCTGCCCAGGTCTCTACCTCTAACAGAGATTTGGAAGCTGCTGCTGTTGTTCAAAGCACCAGCGAGTGGGGAGGCATCAGGCATCTGCCAGTTCACAAATCTCAGCAGGTTCATATTTGAAACATGATCATTCTGTCCAGAGTGGCTGGTATGTCTGAAACCCTTTAGTGTGCTGCGTGTGGTTAATCTGTTAGATCTTCAGGATGTCTACAATGGTCAGTTTGTCCAGGTTAATGAGAGGTCTGTGCTCTTTCTCTTTTTCTTTCTTTCTTTCTTTCTTTCTTTCTTTCTTTCTTTCTTTCTTTCTTTCTTTCTTTTCTTTCTTTCTTTCTTTCTTTCTTTCTTTTTCTTCTTCTTTTCTTCTTCTTCTTCTTCTTCTTCTTCTTCTTCTTCTTCTTCTTCTTCTTCTTCTTCTTCTTCTTCTTCTTCTTCTTCTTCTTCTTCTTCTTCTTCTTCTTCTTCTTCTTCTCCTCCTCCTCCTCCTCCTCCTTCTCCTTCCTTCCTTCCTTCCTTCCTTCCTTCCTTCCTTCCTTCCTTCCTTTCTTCCTTCTTCCTTCCTTCCTTCCTTCCTTCCTTCCTTCCTTCCTTCCTTCCTTCCTTCCTTCCTTCTTCTTTTCTCTGGTATCTCTTCTAGGTCTAGATGAACTCTAGTATGTTTAGGAGGCAAAGAGGACTGAGAACATATGTGGCTGGGCTTTGGATATGTGCATGGAGCTCCCGCATGCCACTTTAGGACATGGGTTCCCACTGGCCCAAGATTGTTCCACTGGCATGTCTTAAATAGCTTCCTCCTCTTCTAAAGAAGGGGAAATCACCCTTGCCTTGCCTTGTCCTACTTCCTAGCTGCTCCCTGCCAGGGATATTCTGCAGAGGTGAGACAGTCTGGTTGTATCTTGCCCAAACCCCAGCCTGGGACCCAGGAGACCCGGGCAATAGAGACTTCTTCCCTTTGCCCTTTCCCAGTGTCTCACTCTCACCTAACACTGTCATAGATTAATGGATTCCCCATCAGTGGCCTCAACATACTTCTATTCTACCTCCCAGCTTTGTGTAGTAAGAGCCATTATTCATGGATTCACTTATTTATTAGTTCATGCATTTATTTAGTAAGCATTTATTATTTCTTATTTGACATCTATTGTGTTCCAGGCATTACTTTATGGGTGAGGGCTATAGCAATATATGAGACAGACAAGATCCTTATTTTCTAGAGTTTATTTCTTAGTAGAGAAAACAGACTAAGTGAATAAACAATCTAACAAACATATATTAGAAGGTGGTAAGTGTTATGATGTAAATAAGACCAGGACATGTGGTACTGACTGGGGTAGGGTGGGGAGTACTTAGAAGATGTAGTAGTTTGTCTACACAAATGAGACTGTCAAAGGCTTAGGAACATCTTAAAATAGCCCCAAGTTTATTAACTGTGGTCCATACCTGATAGCCTATTGGTATCCATTTTCTCCTGTTCTTTCCAAAACAAACCACTTTCCAAGTGTTCATTTGTCTCGGGGAAAGCTGAGTGAACTAGCTTCAGTGGTTGGTCCTGATTAATAGCACCCAGTCACAGTAACATCATTCCCTTGCCAGTAATTGGTCTAAGAATCTGAGCCTAAGCCAATCAGGATATAGTATTTTCCTGTCACTAGAGATCTGTTCAGGAATGGGCACCTGATCCATTTTGAGGCAGTGAGAAGTGCAGGGGAGTTTTCTGGAAATGTCTGGGATGTTTTCTGCTCTTAATGGGAAAAGATGGTCTGTCTCTTTTACTAGATGTGAATGAGGAAGTAAGCAGACAGTTATTCTTGGCAGGTGGCCTACAGCCATGAAGGAAATACTCCTGAGAGGAAATCTGACCCTCAGCATAGCTGAGTGTAGAGAAGGAAATTATCTGGTTCTTGAGGACATTAGTGAACCTCTAAGCCAGCCCATTTTGAAAGCCTGATCTTCAGCACTCATCATTTCTGTAGAGGTCACAGCTTCTGTTTATGCACAGGGCAAGCCAGAGAGCCCCTAGGAGCAGCCCTCAACCAGTGGATGAGAGATGATGGATGACTTCCCCAGCTTTGTCTCTTGCTTGAGACAACTCTGAGCATCCTATGTGACAGAGAAGCCCTCTCCAAGTAGGGAACATTTACACTGAGCTGTGAATGACAACAAGAAGCCATCAGTGAGAAGAGTACTCACAGCTGAGGCACTAGGCTGGCAAAGACTAGTGTAGGATTTGTTTTGGCATATTCTAGAATCAGAAAAAGGAGAGCAAGTATGACTGGGCCCTGGTTAAAAGACAGCTGGGGTTCTAGAATCAGGCAGTTTGGTTAAGTCCTCCTCCTTGTCTTGCTTGCAGTTTAGTCTCAAGCAAGTTCCTTAACCCTTTTGAATTTTAGTTTCCTCATCTTCAAATGGACTTAATAATTGTACCCACATGACAGCATTGTAATGAGAATCAAATGAGCTCATGAATGTGAAATGTTTATTATAGTCCCTGGCCCAGAGTAGTTATTCTCTCATCTAGACTAGGTTTGCTTGCCTAATGTTCAATTTGCCATGGGTTTTACATCTTTCTGGGGTCATTGTCAGAATAAAATCACACTCTGCTGAAACTTGGGACTACAGAGTACGAACCACTGTGCTGGTAAACCCCGAGGAACCATAGCTAAGCATTTTATATAGAGAGATTATCTGGATCCATTTAGAGCTCTAGCTGCCCCAGAATTTTTTTCCTTGCCAGGAAATCTGGAAGCATGCCTTAAAAGCTTGCAAATGTGAGATCAGTGTATCATCTGAGCAAGAACACATCGCCTCTCCTGTAGCAGCCCCTGCTATAAACTACCAAAAGATAATCTGTCAAAATCCATAAAGACTGTGGCTCATGATAAACACTTGGCCAATTTGTCCATCAAATAAAATTAAAAACCTACTACAGACATGCTATTGAGGAAAACTGGAAGTGCTAATACGGTTCCACTGGAACACACATAATTTATTACCTGACTGGTCTTGACACATGTATTGTGGGCTGCTTTGAAAGCCTGTCTCTGGACTATGCGCTCTAAAGGATATTATTACTTTAGGAAAGATTCTGAAGTAACCCTTATGTCGATGGCCATCAAAAATTCTCCTGCCTCTTTAGGCCATGTTCAGCTTCCAAGGAAGCTACTGCAAAATTGCATATGTTAATTGCACAAGTGACTATGCAAAGTAATTCCAAAGCTTACCTGCAAGAGACAGGAATTCCACCCAGAATCCTTTAGCTGTGTGTTATCACGAGGCCACGAGGAAAGCTTATTGGATTTAATAACACATATTTGCTTACAACAAGGGCCAAGAAAATGTGTTTCAATTCACCTGCCAGAAGTGATATTTTCTTTTGAGCTCCCTGTCAGAGAGTCTAGTAAAATAATACAAACTGCTAAGTAATATTTATCTAGGGCAAGTAATATTTTTCTGACTTCTAGAAAGCTCTTAAAATAATCAAGCTTCTCCACATTTAGTCAAAAGCAGCTAAGTGACCATTTCTGTCTACCATCACTTGCTAATTTTCTATAATTATGTGCTATTAAAAGTGAAATGAAGAGATAGAGAAGGATACAATTACTCATTCTTTAACCTTATTAATAATAATAGTAATAATGACAGTTGATATTATGACAGCTTACCAGGGCCCAAGCAATATGCTTAACACTTAACTTATACCCATCTCATTTGATATTTCCAAAAAGTCTTTGGGAGAGGAAGATGTATTGTCATATTTTCTTAATAGGTGAGAAACAGAGACTTTAAAAGGTTAAGACATTTGTTCACAGTCACACTCTTAGTAGATGACTTGGTTGCATTTCTAACTTGGACTGCCTGGATCACATATTCACCATATACTCTGCCTCCTCTGGTCCTAATTTACACATCTATATTTGTCTTCCTCTTCTAGGTGACTGGGGAGTCCAGGGTGCAGCCCAGACAGAGTTTCCAGACATGGTGTGGGAATGAGTGGGGCTGGCTCACAGCTGAGGGCATGGAGCAAAGCGTGACTGGACCAGAGCTGCAGGCCATGGGAGGGCCAGGCAGGGAGCAAGGGGATGTCTGAAATGCCCACTCCTAGTCCAGTGGCCCAAAGTAAAGGAACAGCAACAGAGAACCTGCAAAACGGAGCAAGCAAGTTTGGCAGGCAGCCTGGGGAGATTGCCAGAATCTGGGGAGACTTAGGTAATGGGGACTTATCAGAGGATGTCCAGGGCAAAAGTACTGGTGGGCAGAGCTGGGAAGGATGCTGAGCACATTCCCATGATCTGTGAGAAAGAGATAGTCATGTTTTCGCTCTTGCATAGATCTCATGAAGAGTAAGAGAAATAGCTCATGTGCAAGCACTTTGCAAACTCTGAGGTGAGAATGTTGTTACAAAGGGTTGTCTGTGTTTGTACACCCAAGGTCAAACAATCTGTGCATCTGTGTTTCTCTGGCAGCAGCCTTGGCCATAGATTGCTGACCTAGGACACCTCAGTTAGGTTTAGAACTCGGAGAAAAGTAAGAAGATAGTTTTAGCAAAGAAAGAGAGGAGATAACTTTCCAGCTTTCTCATGTGTTTTTGGGGGAGGATATTCAAATGTACCAAGAGAAGAATCAAAACTATTGCAAAATAATGCTTCAGTGTTGTGGTTTCTAGGTAATAATATGTGGCATATTATGAACTGGATACAGGATTTAAAATGCATATGGTGGATTTTATCTTGTAGCTCAATTCAACCTTGGTTAATGGCAAAGAGAATGTCCAGGGTTTGTGAATGCTGTCATTATTCTGGGCAGGACAGCATGACGGGGAGTTGCACTCAGATGCCATCAGGGAGGAGAGAACCTGATTGAGTTTAACATCCCCATTTCTTTTTTTTATATATAAATTTATTTTTTATTGGTGTTCAAATTGCCAACATATAGAATAACACCCAGTGCTCATCCCATCAAGTGCCCCCCCTTCAGTGCCCATCACCCAGTCACTCCCACACCCACCCACCTCCTCTTCTACCACCCCTAGTTCGTTTCCCAAAGTTAGGAGTCTCTCATGTTCTGTCTCCCTTTCTGATATTTCCCACTCATTTTTTTCTCCTTTCCCCTTTATTCCCTTTCACTATTTTTTTATATTCCCCAAATGAATGAGCCCTTTGTCCTTCTCCGATTGACTTATTCCACTCAGCATAATACCCTCCAGTTCCATCCATTTCTAAGCAAATGGTGGGTATTTGTCGTTTCTAATGGCTGAGTAATATTCCATTGTATACATAAAAGGCATCTTCTTTATCCATTCATCTTTCGATGGACACCAAGGCTCCTTCCACAGTTTGGCTATTGTGGACATTGTTGCTATAAACATCGGGGTGCAGGTGTCCCGGCGTTTCATTGCATCTGTATCTTTGGGGTAAATCCCCAGGAGTGCAATTGCTGGGTCGTAGGGCAGGTCTATTTTTAACTCTTTGAGGAACCTCCACACGGTTTTCCAGAGTGGCTGCACCAGTTCACATTCCCACCAACAGTGCAAGAGGGTTCCCTTTTCTCTGCATCCTCTCCAACATTTGTGGTTTCCTGCCTTGTTAATTTTCCCCATTCTCACTGGTGTGAGGTGGTATCTCATTGTGGTTTTGAAGTGTAGTTCCCTGATGGCAAGTGATGCGGAGCATTTTCTCACGTGCGTGTTGGCCATGTCTATGTCTTCCTCTGTGAGATTTCTGTTCATGTCTTTTGCCCATTTCATGATTGGATTGTTTGTTTCTTTGCTGTTGAGTTTAATACGTCCTTTATAGATCTTGGAAACTAGCCCTTTATCTGATATGTCATTTGCAAATATCTTCTCCCATTCTGTAGGTTGTCTTTTAGTTTTGTTGACTGTATCCTTTGCTGTGCAAAAGCTTGTTATCTTGATGAAGTCCCAATAGTTCATTTTTGCTTTTGTTTCTCTTGCCTTCATGGATGTATCTTGCAAGAAGTTACTGTGGCCGAGTTCAAAAAGGGTGTTGCCTGTGTTCTCCTCTAGGATTTTGATGGAACCTTGTCTCGCATTTAGATCTTTCATCCATTTTGAGTTTATCTCTGTGTATGGTGCAAGAGAGTGGTCTAGTTTCATTCTTCTGCATGTGGATGTCCAATTTTCCCAGCACCATTTATTGAAGAGACTGTCTTTTTTTCCAGTGGATAGACTTTCCTCCTTTGTTGAATAATAGCTGACCATAAATTTGAGGGTCTGCTTCTGGATTCTCTATTCTGTTCCATTGAACATCCCCACTTCTGTTGAGTACAGGGTGGAAATGTGTGGGGCTGGTCTTGGGGTCCTAGAGAACACACTGTTGGGTTTCTATTCCACTCCAGCAGCCCAGGGAACTAGAGTTAACAGCAGTAGGAGGCAGCTGTTTTCATGCAGCAGCCACAGGGAACACATCCAGCAGGGTGGCTTGTGCCTGATTTGGCTGGCAGCAGGACCAAGAAGGGACTGGGCAGAGGCACCGCTGTTACCTGGCATGGAGGCCTGGCGAAGAGCAAGCCATAAGCAGAATGCTGGAGGTTTTGCAGCTTCACCAATAGTTGGGAAGAAGCTGTGTAGAGACATTTCTCTACTGGAAATGCCCTTGGCTTCTGCTGCATACCATTTACTTGAGGCTGAATAGGAAATAGACATTGACATCAATCGGCCCTCTGCATCATTATCTGACAGAAGAATGCCAAGGACAGTCAGGAGAAATAAGTAAACCCATCCTTTCAGTTTGTAGGGGAAACACCAGGCTAGAGAAAGCCTTACCTTTGGGCTGAGTAAGCAGGGAAAAACCAGAAGAGCCAATATTGAAGAGAAAAATGGAGAACTCACTTTTCAGGATGGAGAGAAAAAGGACAAAGAATTTAATGACAAATGAATAGCTAAGAATCAGAAGGTAGTGATTAAACAGAGATAATTGAGGTTTCTAAAAAAAGGAGATTAGAGCAAAAGACTGAGAGTGACATTCAGATACATAAAAGAGGAAAACTTGCCTGATCTGTGGGAGCCCTGATTATGTATTTGGAAATCACTCATGCAGCATCTGCCTATATTAATGAAAACTTACCTAGGCACACCTTGGTAATTTTTAAAAATTTTAAATTCTTCCAAAGCATCCAGGGAGAAAATCAGGTGGCCTGCAAAGGAAGCAAATCCTATTTTACTCTGGTATACTCTCTATAGTATTAAAGTTTAGAAGAGCATAGATTATAGGGAGATATGGGCAAAGATTTGGTACAGGGTACAATAATTTTATTATTATTATATATATAGTTCCATTTCTGAAAAGGTAAGCTCAGTAGTTACCAAAGAAGGTTCCCTAAAAAAAAAAAAAAAAAAAAAAAAATGACTCTAGCTGGTCTAAAGATAGGAAACTCAGTAATGGGAAAATTCTTGTACAAAATGGTTTGCTCTAAACACAAGAGATCCACAAGTTAAATTTAAAGAACTGTTGCAAATATCGTTCTAAACCAAAGAAAAATATCAGAAGCACAATTGGAAAAAATACATTTAATAATAAATTTGGCAGGAGAGGTTATGTATGTTTGTCCAAAGTACTTGACACATAGTACATTCTCTATAAGCATTTGCTGAACGAATATAGGATTTTTACCATGTATGCAGAAATAAGTTGGAGAAATGAGGATGGCCAGGAGTTGGAGGAAGCTGAGTCATTTCCTCTTTCCCCTGCGTAAAGCAGAAAATGCAGGAGGGTAAGTGGTGGAACTTTCTGTTCCTTTTATGCCTTGTTCTTTCAAAGTGAAAGTCAAGTTCATTATTTCCAAGTGATTAATATTGTAAGCTCAAAGGGGCTTGGTCACATTCTCTGAATGAATAACTGAGGTCATGCATTTAGGAAGTGTAGAGCACTCTCAGAGCAGACAGGTACCTCTTGCCATATAAAAACAGTGCTGTCTCGGCGGGGAGGAGGCTGCTTCAAGATGAAGGTGAACATCTCTTTCCCAGCTATTGGCTGCCAGAAACTCATTGAAGTGGACGATGGATACAAACCTCATACCTGTTATGAGAAGCATATGGCCACAGACGCTGCTGCTGCTGCTCTGGGTGAAGAATGGAAGGGTTACATGGCCTGAATCAGTGGTGGCGATGACAGGGTAGGCTTCCCCATGAAGCAGGCGGTCCAGACCCACAGCTGTGTCCACCTGCTGCTGAGTGAGGGGTGCTCCTGCTACAGACCAGGGAGGACCGGAGAAAGAAAGTGCAGAGCTGTTCAGGGTTGCCTTGTGGATGCCAGTCTCAGTGCTCTCAACTTGGTCATTGTGAAAAAGGGGAGAAGGACCTTCCTGGCTTACTGATACTACTACGCCTTCTCACGGGGAGTCCAAAAGAGCTAGGAGAATCCACAAACTCTTCAGTCTCTCTAAGGATGATGCCCACCAGTATGTTGTGAGCAAGCCCCTAAATAAAGAAGGTGAGTAACCTAGAACCAAAGCAGCCAAGACTCGGCATCTTGTTACTCCATACATCTTCCAACACAAACATCGGCGTATGGCTCTGAAGAAACAGCGTACTACGGAAAATAAGAGGCTGCAGAGTAGGCTAAACGTTTGGCCTTGAGAATGAAGGAAGCTAAAGAAAAATACCAGGAACAGATGGCTGAGAGGTGGAGGCTGTCCGCTCTGAGAACTTCTACCTCTAAGTCTGAGTCCAGTCAAGGATGAGATTTTCTAAGTTTAACAAATAAGATCAGACATTAAAAATGTGTCTTCCTGGGTTTCTCGCTGTCAGCCAGGAAATTTTTCACATTGTTCCTCTGGATTTATATGATTCACTGAACTAAGTTAGCTAGAGCTTTCATTTGTAGAGAATTGATTGCAGATTGATTCACAACCATAATTCTTTTAAGGCAACCACTTAACAATGAGTCACAAAGTTGGCTTTTATAGGTGTCTGTATCTCTAGCTCACTCATTGCTGAGCAGTGCTATTTCTTCGTAGAAACAGTTCACTTTGAGGTTATGGGGACTTTATCCAACAATTGATAGTGGTTTGTGTTTATAAACAACTCCAAAATTGTTTGAGTCCAGCCGCTGCAGAGTGACGGAAAAATTAGTGAGGACTATGTGTATAGTTTGTCCCAGGGAAGACAGGAAAATTTTTTCTGGAGATGACTGATTTCAGAATCATTTGGTCACAAACCCCAGTGGCTGAAGGATTTTTTTTACCTTTGGGTTTATTATTATTCACACATATTGGATCATCTTTCAGATAATATGAAGTTGTTCCCTGATTTGAGGGTGAAGTCTAGGGAAAGTCATTATCTTTGTTCTAGGAAAGAAGCTTCAGGAGGGTGTACAATTCACCTGCCTCCTGAATTGGAGCTTGGTCCAGAATGAATGTGGCAGTGGGTTGGGGATTTCCTGGGAATTTCTTTGCTTTGCTTGAGATGTGCCAGAGATGTACAACCCTGTTCTTTGTTTTCTATTCTCTATTATATCCAGAGAACATTTAACTCTCTGTTTGAAGAAGGCTAAGGCTGGATTATTTTTGCCTGAAGATTATTGACTTTGTGAGTTATCAGGGGGTAAATTTTACAACACTTTTCCTGAATATAAATGTTATGTATACGTTGCAAGTGTGTTTTTATATATGCATACATGCATATGTATATACATATATAGTGTTTCAAAGCTAAATTCCATATTTTTATATTACCTATTTCTTTATTGTCAGTGCCTTTATGAAGTCAATAATCTTGACTTTATTACTATTACTTAATAGAAACAAAGGCAGGAAACAAAATCATCTTTTAAAAATATTTTAAATGACAAACTCTTATCTCCTAGCATCTGTGTAATTTTCTCAATAATCATGATTTCTTATCTCCTAGCATCTGTGTAATTTTCTCAATAATCGTGGATCGTAATGACCCAGTAGTTTGCAGAATATTTCCACCCACATATGTGTTCAGGTACTATATATGTATATATATATATACATATATATTTGAAAAATCACTTGATTTGATTCTATCACATAATATCCAAAAGACTTGGGACACCTGGGTGGCTCAGCGGTTGCTGAGCCGAAAGTAGGGTGTGATCCCAGGGTCCTAGGATCGAGTCCCACATTGCGCCCCCTGCGAGGAGCCCATTTCTCCTTCTGCCTATGTCTCTACTTCTCTCTGTCTCTCATGAATAAACAAATAAATCTTAAAAAAAAAATCCAAAAGTCTTAATTTGTCATGTGTTCCCAGTCCTACTGTTAGTAAAGAGCTCCTGTAATTGCAGGGTTGCTAAAGGAAGAATGGTAGTTTAGGTCACTAGTTTTCAAATTCATTCATTCACTTGTTTTGTCTGTTTCTTTGTTCATTCATTCAGTAGGAGGGAGAAAATAAAATTATATATATGAATACAGACACACACATACACACTCACACACATATATAATTTAAGGGAGATTGAATTTGCCAGCTCACTGCAGTCTTCTGATGTGTGTTAGGGTGCTTGGTGGTGGATGGGGTGTAGGGGATAAGGAGATTTTCATAGAAAGGTAAGAGAGAGAAGAATCAATATTTGGGGGCAGCTTTGGAGTTTGGAGAAAGGATTTTAGGAAATGTTGCTATGGGTCTGTGTTGGCTACCCTTTGGCATTCTTGTAGAGATACCATTAGATATCTATTTTTGGCTACTGGGAAGGGTTTCCTGGAACAAGAGCTTGCACAGAGAGTGAATGTGTGTGCTAGATGCTGATGATACAATGGTGGCCATAAAGCACATGCTCTCTGCTCTCATGAACTTACATACTAGCAGAGGAGCTGGCATGAATCAATATCCATCAAATATCATTCATTCATTCATTTATCAATTATTATTTTTAAAAAAGATTCTATTTTTTTATTTGAGAGAGAGAGAGAGAGAGAGAGAGAGATAGTGAGAGAGATGGCAAGAGAGAGCATGAGCAGGGGAGAGAGGGAGAAGCAGACTCCCCACTGAGCAGGGAGTCTGACAAGAGGCTCAATCCCAGGACTCTGGGGATCATGACCTGAGCTGAAGGCAGATGCTTAACCACCTGAGCCACCCAGGCACCCCCATCAACTATTTTTTTAAAGCACCTATACAATGTTCCAGGCTGTTTTAGGTCCTTGGGATTCTGATTCATCAGTAAAACAAGAAACAAGACAATACTATTCCTGCATGTGGTGGCTTTATAATGTGCCAACCTATCTTTTTTTTTTTTTTTTTTTTTGGCCTTGAATAGAAAACTATTTATTTGGGGAGAGTTTTAGTTTTTTGTTGTTGCTGTTTTGTTTTGCTTTTCTTTTTTAACATTAAAAAATTTTTTTTTGGTTTTTATTGAAGTTCGATTTGCCAACATATATTATAACACCCAGTGCTCATCCCATCAAGTCCCCTCAGTGCCCATCACTCAGTTACCCCATTCCCCCTCCGCAACCCTTTGTTTGTTTCCCAGAGTTAGGAATCTCTCATGGTTTATCTCCCTTTAATTTTTCCCACTCAGTTTCCCTCCTTTCCCTTATTTCCCTTTCACTATTTCTTTTTTTTTTTTTTTTTTTTTTTTTTAAATTTTTATTTATGATAGTCACAGAGAGAGAGAGAGAGAGAGAGAGGCAGAGACACAGGCAGAGGGAGAAGCAGGCTCCACGCACCGGGAGCCCGACGTGGGACTCGATCCCGGGTCTCCAGGATCGCGCCCTGGGCCAAAGGCAGGCGCCAAACCGCTGCGCCACTCAGGGATCCCCCTTTCACTATTTCTTATATTCCACGTATGAGTGAAACCCTATGATGATTTTCCTTCTCCAATGGACTATACAAATCAAAACCACAATGAGATACCACCTCACATCAATGAGAATAGCGAAAATTAACAAGACAGGAAACAACACATGTTGGAGAGGATGTGGAGAAGGGGGAACCCTCTTGCACTGTTGGTGGGAATGTAAACTGGTGCAGACACTGGAAAACAGTGTGGAGATTCCTCAAGAAGTTAAAAATAGAGCTACCCTATGACCCAGCAATTGCACTACTAAGTATTTACCCCAAAGATACTGATGTAGTGAAATGCCAGGACACCTACATCCCAATGTTCATAGCAGCAATGTCCACATAGCAGCAGTTGTCCTTCCAAACTGTGGAAGGAGCCACGATGTCCTTCGACAGATGAATGAATAAAGAAGATGTGGTCTATATATACAATGGAATATTACTCATTCCTCAGAAAGGGCAAATATCTACCATTTGCTTCGACATGGATGGAACTGGAGGGTATTATGCTGAGTGAAATACATCAATCAGAGGACAATCATCATATGGTTTCACTCATATGTGCCAACCTATCTAGGCCAGAACTACATTTCCCAGAATTTTCTCTGGGTTAGGCATGGGCATAGGAGAAATATGCATAAGATCTGAAAAGCAGGAGTGAAGCTGCAGTCATTAACCTCTGAAGGACATTGCAGGGCTCCAGGCACTGCTATAGCTCATGCATGTTGGAGCTCATCTGCTGCATCACCTTCCTAGCGTGCTAGTGGACGACCTCTGGGTCCTGCTGGGTATCCTCCTCCTGCTTCTCTGTGGCCTGAGCCCAATGTGGTGCAACTTATGGCAAGTGGGCCCACTTCTCCTGCAGATTCCTACAGCACTGAGTTTGAGTCAGTGAGTGACAGATGTAGGTTCAGTTTGCATGTATTTGCCTCCTTGTGAATTCCACGTTGCCCCCGTTCTCATGCACATCCAGGATTTTCTCCTGAATCAGTGACTCGTGGTGACTCCAGGCTCCAACCAGAAGGAGAGGCAGTAGCTTACACAGTTGCCCCACTTGCTTTCACAACTGCCTAACAACAAATCCCTAGAATAAATCCCATTCTCTATTTCTTGTAGTGGTTCTGCTGCTCTGATTGAACCCTGACAGATACTCTGTACTTGTTCACTTTACATTCTGGGTAGACAGTAAATGGCTTAATAAATAAATTGTAAAGTATGCTTAAGAGTGAAAGGTACTATGGAAAGAAAATCAGAGAAGGGAACTGGAGAGGGAAAGAGTAAGGGTGATATAGGGTACCGTGGGGGTGGGGGTAAGGAGGCAGGTGCTCTATTAAATAGGGCATCCCAGTGAACCTTATTGAGAAGGTAAGATTTGTACAAAGGCTTGAACAAGGTGAGGGGGTAGCCAAAGGAAAAGCTTGGAGGGCAGAAGGGACATAGAACCCACTCCCTAAAGCAGGAGAGTGCCCGGAGCATTCCAGCAACTTCAGGGAGCCAGTGTGACTGGAAAGGAGAGAGAGGAGGAGTACAGGAAGATATCAGGCTAAAACTGCATCGGGGGTCTGATTTGTACAGCAGGGGTTAGCATATATCAGCATGCAGACCAAATCTAGCCCCTCTGCTTGTTTTTGTACATCATCTTATTGGCAAATGGCCATGCTTGTTCATTTACACATCATCTAAGGCTGCTTTCTGGCTACCACTGCAGAGTTGAATAGTTGTGACAGAGACCATATGGCCTACACAGCCTGAAATATTTACTAAAAAATTGCTGACCCCTGATGTAGCAGCTCAGAGATTTTGGCTTTTACTCTGAATGAAATGGGACCCATCTCTGGGTTGTGGGCAAAGGAGGACCACGTTCTGGTTTATCTTATACAAGAATCATTCATATTGCTATATTGAAAGCAGATTGAGGGTAGAAGCAGGGAGACCTACTAGGAAGCTCTCATGACATCCAAGCAGGAGAGGATGCTGGCTTGGGCCAGAATGGCAGTGGGGGAGGTAGTCAGATTCTGATTCTCTTTTGGAGCTTAAGCCAAACTGACAGAATGGATTTGGGTGTGGGAAAGTAAGGGAGTCAACAAATGTACAATTATAACCTATCATAAGTGCTAGTATGAAAGGTTTCCTCAGAGGTGCCTCAGGGACCAGTGGGATGGGAGCAATGCCAATCTCCCCACCCAATGGAGCAGGGCTGCTTTGTCTGTTTTGTGTATTGGGCTTTCCACTAATAGGGTTGTTCTCAACCTTGGCTGCATGTTAGAATCATCTGGGGAGTTTTACAAGGTACTGATGCGTGGGTCCCACCCCCAAATTCTTATTTAATTGGTTTGAGTTTTGAACTGAGCATTAGGATTCATAAAAGCTCCCCAGATGATTCTTTCATCAGGCATAGTTGAGAACCACTGCTCTAATATTTTCTTTGAATAAACTTCCCATGCCTTCAGATGATGGAAAAGGACTGGTTTGGGACCTAGGAGTGTGTGGTGGAATTTGTCTTTTTAATTTTCATCTTTTTAGCACTTAGCACATTCATAATACCACCTTAATTTCCTTGGAAGGAATTTCTTCTCCCACTTGTTCATAGCCCTGGTAGAAACAGTGCCTGTCTCCCTCTGATCAAAGTGAACTTCCTGGATCTCTTCTCTCCCTTTTGTGATGCAGCCAAATGGCAGCTGTTTGACTTGAATCCAACCAGTTGGACACATGGGTATCAGAGGTGGTTGCAGGTGATTTGTTGTAGCACTGACCAAAATGCTAGCACAGTACTGTCTAGGATTTTCCACCATGAAATGATTGCTAAGTTTTCTTCCCAGCATCTTGACTCTCAGAGCTCCCTTGGTTCTTTCAATCCATTCCCAAGCCTGATGCCCTGGTCTCTGGTACCCTGTCATTCTCCTTCCCACTACCTTATATCATGTTGATAAATTCCCTATTGCTTAAGTTAGTTTTTGCTTGTAGTCAGGAACCTTATGGGTACAGAATGCCTGGGTGGCATTCTTTGCTCTATTTGTATCATGACATTATTCCGCTCTATTCATTTGGCAACTGAACACTGTGATTTCTTTGTTGGAAAAGAGCAAACAAGAATAACAATCTATTGAACTATGCTTACTCAATAGGGAACACACAAATATGAGTTGGTGCCAGGTCCTTTGGCGGTTATAATAATCATTTATAAAACTAGCATAGCTATCAATAATAACAACAATTTATTAATTATCTATTTCTCGAAAGTACAAGATTTGATTTAATATTTCTACAGATGCAAGTCTTTGGTTGAAATGCAATATATGAAAAATCATCAAAACGGTGAGCAAAACACGCTCCTAATCCTGGGGAGGAATATGTGTCAGTTTGGGCCCTGTAGCAAGTAGATACCAAGACAGAATTAGAAATGCATGAGGTTCCATGTAGGAAATATCTATGGAAGATAAGGGACAGAGGTCATAGGACCAGTTAGAATCTTCAGATCATGCTGCACGTGTGACACTTGTAGAAGGAGAAGGTGGAGGAAGAAGGATCTGGAGAAAAAACCTGGGATTGCAATGTAGCTCTGAGAAGGTCTAGATCAGGCTGGTGGGAAACTTCAGAGCAAAGATTGCCAGGGAGAGGAAGCTTGTGTTGGCCAGGAAGCCCTGGCTCTAGTGGTCCTGTGGTGCTCAGTCATTGGCTGGGAGCAACCTGGGAAGGGCCTGGCCTCAGTGTGAATGCTGGGACAGATCTCAGAGATATAGCTAAAGGTGGCCAACTAACCACATTCCTTGCAGCAAGTTCTCTCTTGAAAGATTTGAAGTGTGTACTTCCACAGAGATCACAGAAAACCATAGGAGGCAAGGGAGAATTTTTGCCTTTCAAATATCGAATTTCTTCCCCTACCTGCCCTGACCATTATTCAAGACCACATACTACGGAGTGAGAACCAAATAAATGCAAGGAAGTTTATTATAGTTTTTATGTGAGCTTTAGTAGGGAGTCTTTCAATCTGTTGTTTGAGGAGAGTGAATCATTATGAAAAAATAATGCTTTTTCTTTATCCTGGAATGGGTTAGAGGTGGGCTGCTGGGCAGAAAAGCAAGCATTAGGGTAAATGGGTAAGGGTAAACACATTTTGGGAGATTCTATCCATTCATTCTTACTCATTCACACTCTGTTCTTTCTGTTTTCTCTTTTTCTCATTCACCATCTTTTGCTCCTTCTCTATTGAATCTTTCCTATCACTATATAAACATATTCTTACAAAGTGTCCCCTTGTCTCAAATTCCTTCAAACCACCCTCCCATTATTCCACACCTATTCATGGCCAAACACGCCAGCTTTCTCATCTTTTGCACCACTCAGTCCTTACTCGGACCCCACCTTCACAGCCCCCTTAAACATTACAGTTGTCGGGGCATCCATGACTTCCATGGAGCAAGATCAGTGGCTAGTTTTCCATTCTTGCCTTGTGTGACCTTAGTAGCACCCAACTTTTGACACCTCCTTGTTTTTGGAATGCTTAGCTTTCTTGGTTTCCCACTCTCCTGGTTTTTTTTCCCCCCTTTCTCTGGCTATTCCTTTTCTATATCATCAATTGACTCCTCCTCTTGAACCAAATCTAAATGTTGGACTTTGTCTGGATTTGGTCTGAACTGAGTTCTCTCTCTTTCCCTGTTCCTTGGTCAGGGTGCTATGGCCATTTTGGGCAAGGCAGTTCTTCCACAAAATGACCCTGAAAAGAGGAATTTATGCAAGGGGTTTATTAAGAAAGGCTTCCCAGGAAAAGTGGAAAGAGTATGGGGGAAGTAGGGTAGGGAAGGAAAGACACCAATACAGTGATATTTCAGACCAAATTCCAGCCTCAGTTTGATCTCCAGAGAAGCTCTAAGCATAAATTTTACCTTAAGGTTGTCCTGGCTTGAGACAGGGAGCTGGGTATTCATATTCCTACTTCTATCAGTCATTGGCTAAGGACTGCTCTGTGTGTGTATGTGCGTGTACACATGTATGTCAGGCACAAGTATTTGATACGAGTGGATCATATATGAA